>NC_081194.1:27870655-28170655 GCF_902713425.1 Acipenser ruthenus
TCATGACCATGAAGATGAACCGGAGGACAGCTTTCAGCAGAATCCAGCCCAACCTCCAAGCTTGTTCTAAAGTCAGAGCCATTCTCCTTCTCTCCGCTGTCTCTTCACCTAGTGGAAATAACAACACACATTAATAGTAGCTTGTACTGCGGACGAATAAACACACAGGATAACTATCTATCTATATATGTATATAAAATACATGGATGAAGGCCATATTTGCTTTCTGAGCCATTCGGAAAAAAGGCATTATACCACAGTAGTGACGTCAAAAAGTGATAAATCCTCTAGTGGAAAATATACTTGAACTTTGACCCATTCAACTCAATTCAGGCCATCACTTTCAATTCAAACACAAAATGTCTCGTTTTCAATCGCTCGACAACACCCACAGTACAGAAATGTTCATTAATGATCAACAAAATGAGCATACCTAAAAAAAAAAAAAAAAAAAAAAAAAAAAGATGTAAAGCTGTTTCGTATCTCAGAGAAACTGGAAAAAAACAGGAAATTAAAACAAGGTAAAGGCAAATCATCCAAATAAAGCTGAAGCACTAACGGATAACGACATAGAACGTCTGTACAGCACTGAAACACTACGTTTAAAAAAACCCATCTGTACTGCTGAACCTCGTCTTCTTTAATATTAGCATCACAAGTGTATCCATGTATTATAAAAAATAATAGACGGGCCTCTTCAGTGTGTTACAGGAAAACAATTCCACCTCTGGTTTCTGTGACAATTTATAAATTACTCGACCTGCTTTGGTCTCGTAATTTATGACCTCACATAAACCCTTGATGGAATTATTTTCCTGTAACTCACTGAAGCCCTATATATCACACACTAATATATGATACATTATTACATTTAAAGGACAGCGTGAGTTTCAGGTTGGGCACATCGCAAATTAACGATTGAAGAGTATGTAGACTTGGTGCTCGTCACGATGTGTTTATTATAAATATAAAGTGAATATAGGCTGGACAAAACATTGCATGTAGGTTAGGAGAGAATATTTAAATAACCATTTCCTTATTTCTCCTCTGAATTACAACAAATCACTGCTAATAAAACCCGTTGCCTTCACGCCCATGCGAGTCTTTTTAGTAACCCTTTAAAATAAACTATTATTATTGTTACTATTATTATTATTATTATTATTATTATTATTATTATTATTATTATTATTAATAATAATAATAATAATAATAATAATAATAATAAAAGGTTAACTTAAATACATGTCTCCCTCATTGAAGCTCTCTGTGCCATGTGAACAAAAATTGAAATTTACATTGTGTTAACATACAGTTTACAACTGTCAGAAATAAGCGCTAAAACAGAAAGCAAACGTTAAACGTAGCTTACCTTACAAATAATGTTGCCTTTTTAGTTGTGTTGTTAATAGTGCACAGCAGCGCAGATACCGATGGGTTAACAATCAATCAAGTCCCTTTCCAGTATTGTATTTAGGAGTAACTGCGAGGTCATGGAGACGCCGTCTCTGGACTCAGCACTAAGACACGATATAGACAGGACATGTGATCTGGTGGTAGCCGGGGGGTGGGAAGGAGGGTTGATGCTAACACAAACTGATACAGGAAAACAAACAGTAATAAATGTAGTGACAAGCAAAGTCTCTGTAAATAATCCAGTATCATTTATCTAATTTATTTATTGTACTGTCGCCATTCACATTTTCATTTTTGTATTACATGTATCACAATTGTTATCGACCTGATCCAATAACTATACAAACACACACACACACACAAACAAACAAGTAAATAAACGTTGCACTGTTTTTTTGTTTTTTTAAAATAAAAATATGCTGGTCGTGTGAAAACCATCCTGTCGCGATACAGTCACTTGATCTTATTATAATGTTAGAATTAGAGCCGGACAGAGGCTTTACTTTTCTCCAGAGCCCGACTGATGAAGTCCCTTCCGTTGTTTCTACAGAACAGACTACCTCTCCCTGTAACTAACAGCGAGGGGCCGATTTGCTCTTTGAATACAAATTGATACAGTCCCAGTGATGAAATCTCTCACGGTAGAAGGAGCTAGTAACATTTTAAATCCTACTCACACTCCTGCTGCCACTGTGCAATGCCAGAAGATCAAAAAAGATGGATGTCTACATACAGTCACATGTAGTTCCTTTTACCTCCAGAGTCTTATTGATCAAAAGAACCAGATATCTTCTTGTTTGGCAGTCTGGCCACATCCCGCAAATTTAAATCAAATTATTTTAGTGCGTGCTAGCCGACTTATAAATGGATTCTCCGGCACTGTGCTGAAGATATCTGCATTTCCACAAAACCCTCAAGAGTCTACAGTCTACCTTCATCTGTTATTCAGGAGGATGAAGGTGTATTTATGCAATGCTTGCGCGGCCATGTCAAGTTCTTATTTGATCAGAAAAGTGATCGAGGAAAAGCGCAGCCTGCTGTAGTAATTTGCTATGTTTTACTAGCAATTCTCTCTTCTCGTGCAGCCGCCCGGGGATCTCTTTAACATGACGTCATATCTGACAACTCACGTCGCTTTGCGCACGCAGCATGGGCGGAATGCACAGCAAATAAAGATCCGAGACCACAATGAAATAGAAATCATGGCGGATTGCTGGTGGCTCTTTCTCTGGCTCAGATTTTGTTATGCTTGCTTGACAGTCATACATAGCTGTCAAAGTCAGCACAAGAGCCAGACTAGATATTGAGTTTGTAGATTAGTAACGTATTCCGTTCAACAAGACATTATTTGTATGCCCTAAATGTGATACATGGCAGCATGGGCCTACTGACACATACAACGATTAAAATAACCAAAACTATACCACTTTTTCAGGTTGTCTGGGTTTAAATAATTTTGAACCTATTCAAAAAAAAATGTAATAATTAAAAGGGAGGAAGCACAGGAAAACTTCCAACAATTGGTTTACGTACTCAGAGCCTTCTCACGGAATGAAAATCAGCTATCAGCTCGTATAACCAGGTGATCTTGTTTGAGATGGTATTTTTTTTTAATGTTGCTAGTTCAAGCGTGTTCACTAGTCTTAACTCTATAAATTCCGATGCGTGTTGCATACGTTCCTAAATTAATATACATAAGTCAGGCATCACAAGCTTAATTGTTTATATTTATTTCAGGAGGAATTCGTTTAGATCATTGATGTGGGGTGCAACAGGATATGTGTTCGCTCATAAATAGGAATGCGATTTTGTCACGGTAGAAATATGTAAAAAATCACAAGTCACGGCTAAAAATAGACAATTTCACGGAATGGTCACGGCTACAAAGATTTTAACTTATTTATTTTGTTCATGTAATGTACTGTAATATTTTAATATGTGTGCAAACTAAACATATTTAATGTATTTAACATGTATTTAGTGTTTTCTTTTAACACGCTTCTAGTCAAATTTAGCAGTGCCTTTAAAAAAAACTGTAACAGGAATATGCTTACCCGTTAATTTTAATTTTAACATATACCTTGTCCGATTTAAAAAAACAAAACAAAAAAAACTGAACATTGAAATGCATTTTTTTTTCTTTAAATAAATGTACTGGTTGTAAATTGATAATTTTACAATATCCTTTTCGTTGATGTCTATTTAAACACATCTGTGGTTTTGGTATTAAAGATGTACATTAAAAGATTAAAGGATCATTCTGCATTTACACTGTTGACAGGTTAAGCATCTGGGGAACTGCAAGTGCTCAAATCGGGGTGCATGCTTCTCCAAAAACCGTCCTCCCTTTAGGTTTTGCATTATCAAGTGCAGAGGTATATTTTCTGCACAAAAGGCTTCGGTTAATTTGAAGATTAAAGCTGCTTTCTCCTCTTTAATGACATTATTTGGTATATTGCTCTGCTAGTTGCTTAGCACTTAATTTCTCTTTTTTATAGTTCTGTGTAAGTATTCACCTTTATTTGACGTTTGCTAACCGCTTTAACGTTGCACTGAAACCAATTCAAAAGACGTGCTTCATCCCTGTTTCCACGCAGAGTCAGAATTCACGGGTTCTGTGACAGCTGTGACAAAATCACATATCCACTCATAAAATAGTAGGACCCCAAAACACTACAGTTTCTTATAATACTGTATAGTACTGCAGAACCTCCTAATTGGTATAATATGATGTACTTTATTGCATATGATGGTGTCTGACTGCTGGGGCACCCTGTAGTTTCTATACATTTGTGCTAGGGTTTCAAATACCATTGTATTTGAAATGTGCCTGTTATAGCATATGAACAGTTGACCATGTCTCGTAGTAAAATCTTCAGATTTACTCAGAACTTGGCCCACATCACAAGAACACAGGATCAACATAATTTAAACTTACTTAAATAAAAAAAAAAAAACTTTAAATACAAGCATTAAACAAAGCATTCCTTGTCCCCATAAGACATTTTTTTTTACACTCAGTGATAAAGACGACAGCTTAACTTTTATTTGGACATGAGAATACTGTGCCATATTCTACTATTAGTTGTATGTTTAGAAATAGTTTATGCTAAACAGGACTAAAAAGTTACTCTATGCCAAATGGTTAATGACTTTGAGTATGTTTCCCCCTAGTGTCTGAGTTAAGAGTTTATTCCATCATAATTATAGACCCACCACAAATGCATACACATTGTTATTTAATCCAGATATAACAATGCCAATCAATGTGTGTTACCATTTTATATTCTGCTCAAAAACAGACATTATGGTCTAACTGTACGTGTACCAGTACTGGTATGTGACAGGCTTGCAACTGGTACACACCGACAGTTCTTATGACGATGTGTCAACCACAACACTCCCTCAGTCTCACTATTGTAATGTATAAATCTGTTTGTACCACTGAATCAAAGATAAGTGAGAAATGATGATGCAGGGCTCCAGACTCCAGATGGTTGCAACTGCAACAACTGTTTTTTGGGGTTTTTTAGGGTTAGACACAAAAATGCTGCCTTTCCCTTTAAAAGTTGGTGTGTATATTAAAACATGTGATTTGATTTTTTTTTTTTTATATAAACTGCAGTGCAAGAAGGACAGTAACAATTTGATCGAATACAAATGCTTGTAAGCACAGAGAAGTCCTGTATTAACATCTGCAGATTTTGTTTTCTCAACAGTACATGTCCTAATTACAATAGTTCTGTGCATTCTGCTTTCATGTAATCATAAGAGCTGCTGTGTTACATGCTGTCAGATCACTTCACTAACATTGGACACAATTAAAGTTGTGGTCACAATTCCATACACAACACTTGCAAACTATTTAAAATATAACCATGCTGAGTTAATTGCAGTCATCAGCTGCATAGATTAACCATTCAGCAGAATGAGGCAACAAACAAGTGAGTACAGACACAACAAACCTGGTTGTAATGGAATAGGTCTCTGTTTTACAACAGCCGTTTAAGATTGCACATAGTTACTGGTACACCTGGCGGTCCCTGCTGGAAACACTGGTACTTGAGAAAAGGTTGAAAACCACTGGTCTAACTAGTTGGTTCACATTACATAACATCATTTTAGCTAGATGAAAAGAAGCTTTCTTCCTTATTGAAACGCTCTGTATCTCTGTCACACTAAACATCCATCTGACTAAAAATAAATCTGCTTTTTTCCTTTTTTTATTTCATTTATTGATTATTGATACCACTATTGATAATATGATTATTGATAACATTTGACATGTGCTAATGTTTTCAATAAGCTTCTTAAATATGTATTAAATATTTATCCCATGCTGTCTAATTGCAAAATAGGAATATACAGCATGATTTTCAAAAGGGGCAAAATAAGAACCAGATCACAAAATTATTTTTAAAGCATGATTAATGTAACCACGTCACTTGATTTATATTTTTGAATGGTCAACAAGTGAATAGAAGACTCATTTCATCTAAACCCTTTGAAAGCCATATACTTAGTGACCCAAATTAGCTTTTAGAAATCACTTTGCGACCTTGTTCTTATTTTGCCCCTTTTGAAAATCATGCTGTTAATGTTTTATCAGTGTGCTACTTTTAAGGCTAAATCTAGACCTGTATGTAGAGTACAGTGGCTCTCAAAAGTATTCACCCCCCCCTTGGACTTTTCCACATTTTATTGTGTTACAACATGGAATCAAAATTGAGTTAATTTGGAGTTTTTGCCACTGATCAACACAAAAAAAAGTCCATAATGTAAAAGTGAAAAATATAATCTAGAAATTGTTCTAAATTAATTACAAATACAAAACAGAAAATAATTGATTGAATAAGTATTCACCCCCTTGAGTCAATATTTGGTAGAGGCACCTTTGGCAGCAATTACAGCCATGAGTCTATCTGGATAAGTCTCTACCAGCTTTGCACATCTGGACAGTACAATTTTTGTCCATTCTTCTTTGCAAAATTGCTCAAGCTCTGTCAAGTTGGATGGGGACCTTTGGTGAACAGCAATTTTCAACTCTTTCCACATATTCTCAATTGGATTGAGGTCCGGGCTTTGACTGGGCCACTCCAGGACATTGACCTTTTTGTTTTTATGCCACTCCAGTGTGGCTTGGGCTGTATGTTTGGGGTCATTGTTGCCATATGCACAGTGTCTCCCAGCTCAGCTGTGGAAGACTGTAACTCCTTTAGAGTTGCCATAGGCCTCTTGGTGGCCTCCCTGACTAGTGCCCTTCTCGCCTGGATACTCAGTTTTTGAGGACGGCCTGTTCTAGACAGATTCACAGTTGTGCCATATTCTCTCCATTTCTTAATAATGGACTTTACTGTGCTCCGGGGGATATTCAATGCCTTGGAAATGTTCTTATATCCTACCCCTGATTGGTGCTTTTGAAGAACCTTATTCCGGATTTGCTTTGAATGTTCCTTCACCTTCATGATGTAGTTTTTGTTAGGAAATGTACTAACCAACTGTGGGACCTCCCAGAGACAGGTGTATTTAACCTGAAATCATGTGAAACACCTTAATTGCACACAGGTGGACTCCATTCAACTAATTATGTGACTGACATTATGGACTTTTTTTGTGCTGATCAGTGGCAAAAACTCCTAATTAAATCAATTTTGATTCCATGTTGTAACACAATAAAATGTGGAAAAGTCCAAGGGGGGTGAATACTTTTGAGAGCCATTGTATATTGATAAACTTGAATAAAACAAGATGTTGAGGTAAACTGAGTTACATGGTTTATTAACGTACTTTAACAATATATAAACAGCTGCAGTACAAATAGACAGCCACTATGAACAACCTTTTCTACTTCCTCCAGTCTGAGTACTTCCTAGTAGACAAGAAACTGAACCCAAACTATAACAATAGGTTTTGGACCAGGAGGGTGTGGTCTTAAAGATAAGAGGCTCCTATTTGCATGTTCAGCTATATGTTGTACATCAGAAGTCAATAGATCTCTATTGGGTTATACTTTTGTGGAAAATAGGAGCACAAAATAAAGTTTGGGAGTGTTCACAGTGTATTATGTGTACAGTATTATGTTTCCTTTGCAATAACCAGTTCCTGCTTTCCTATGACTCATTTGTTTTTAATGTGACTGTGTTCCTTCATGCAACCTCCTGAAATAGAATGCAGTGAACCAGAAGTATACTTTGAAATATCTGCAAGGAGCAATCAATACATTTTCTTCACTAATAGCTTCAAAAAATACCATTAAAAAACATTGACCTTTATCACGTGTGTCTTTAATAAAGGAAAATGAAAAACACTACAAAATGATGGCAATACATATTAGGCAAGATTAACCATAATTATTTTGTGAGCTCTATGAAAAATCAAGCAAACTGTTATTATTTGTTTCTTCCAATTAAGATGCAATGCAAAATAGAGGAATTTACAAACAAATAAAAATAGTCTCCTTGGTTTAAAAAAATCCACCTGATACACAATGAAATCCTGTTCTGTAATGTAGATGATGTGTCTCTAGTATGTTGTGGTGGTGCCAGGAGAGGTCTGTGGATGGATAACCTAAACGATAGTCTCATGTCTGGTGGAGGATTGGCCCCATGAGGCATGTTTTTGGGTGTAAATTGATAGTCCTGAGGTCTATGCGGCGGTGGGCAAGTCTCTCATACCTGGTTCAAAATTCATTAGGGGAGATGGAGGACACTGACAGGTCCAGGCAGATAGTCTCTGTGTGGTAGAGATGGGCCACAAACTGTAAAACAACAAAAATGTCCAAAATGTTTAAAAACTGCAACAATTCAATATAAGTAGCATCCAATTCCATTTTAGGTCAGCTAGGGTGTCCTCAAATCACCGCGCTCCAGTGACCCCTGTAGTCTGGCCAAAGCTGCGTTGTCCTCCGACGCTGTAGCTCTCAGGTGGCTGCATAGTGGGTCTGCAGTGTGAAAAAAAGCGGTCGGCTGACGGCACACGCTTCAGAGGACAACATGTGTTCATCTTCACCCTCCCGAGTCAGCGCAGGGGTGGTAGTGGTGAGCTGAGCCTATAAATAATTGGCTATTCTAAATTGGGAGAAAATGATAAAACGAAAAAAAAAACAATTGGCAACTACTAAATTAAAAAAAAAAAACTTATTACCAGTCTGAGATTATTATTATTACTTTTATCCAAAACAACCTACAGAGACTAGGGGGTGAACAATGCATCAACAACTGCGGCTGCAGAGTCACATACAATAGGACCTTGGTCACATCCGAAGGACGGAGCACAAGAAGGTTAAGTGACTTGCTCAGGGTCACACACAGTGGACCACCAAACCTCCCTAATAATTACTTCCTGAGGTAAATTGCTTCAAAGTTAGGATGGTCTGTGGTACTGACTAACAATAAAAAATTCAGGTCTGTGTTGACCAACATTTTATGCTGATTCATTTATATGGCCATGCAGAGAGAAAATCAATGGCTTCCTTTAAATCCCATGAACTACTATAGGGATGAAATGATTAAAAGGAGCATCAAATGAACTGCAGACCTTCAAATGACTTGTATTTTAAGGAAACCATTTAAAAATTGAAAGACAGAAACACAAAAGAGATGTCACAAAGACGGCCAGAGTGGGTGGCGTCAGACCGGAAGCAGGAAGGAATACACAGAGAGATGTGGTTTTGTATAAGCTGGGCGCGTGATCGCGCTCAGCATTTAATAAACAGAAAATAAAAGGTTTTAAACACAACAACACGGGACACGGCACTATACGCCAAAATAAAGAGACAAACAAAACAGACTAAACAGTGAACAGACAAACGGACAAACACGGTGAGTGAAAACACTAATTACTTTACTTTACTTTTGACTTTCTAATACCCTCCGTCTCCTAACCCGTTCTCCACTCACCGAACACCAACCCCGACTGAGTGAAACTGTGCATCTATATATACTGTTGTGCTGGGATTCAATTACTAATTAATTACTCACTTGAATCCCAGCACGTGAATTCATTACGTGCAACCCCGTGCCACACATTATACACATTTTATCTGCACGTGAAGTGATGTGCCATCCTCGTGCCTAAATATAATTATACACTTTAAACACACGTGAAACACAGACCCGTTTATATCCCGTGTACCAATCTATACACCAACATTAACATACGCACGCATATACACAACACAGAACACACAAATGCACACAGGGGCGGGGCACTTTGCCACAGAGACCAACATGCACTCTTCGATTTTCTATTTTCATAACCTTAGTACACAGAAGTGAAGCTGGAATTATGAAGTCAGATCACACAGATACAGCCCTGTATTACTCAGAGCTTGCAGACTGCATGACACAAGAGATGTAAGGCATAGAGATAGCAAGAATTACAATTTCTCAATCAACGTTTGCAAGGACCTAATACTGAATGCTAATGAAGCATGGCAACTGGATTTAAGCCTCTGAAACCATTTCTCAAGACTGCTGTCTCTGAATAGCACTTATCAGGCATCCATTAGTTCCACACATCTGGTTTAATGACAGCAATACAGGATATAGTGGATTATATCATATACTTACAAATGTGTTGTCATTTTATCTTTGTGGTTATAAAGTCACTTTGGATCTAAATAGCATGGAGGTATATAAAATCTAAGGTTTTTACAGATTCAAAAATAGCATGATCATTTTAGCTCAACATTACTAATTCTGAACAGACCAGAATGTGAACATACACTATTATCTCTTCATAATAAGCAAAAGCTCACATCTCAAATATACCATACTGCACATTAAACGATGTTGATTTGTTAAAGAGTAAGTAGCGGGGTTCCGAAAAATATAGCGTTACACGTCCCCACCTGTTGCTACAACTGTTTAGATAATGTACCTGTAAGTTTTCTTTTCATTGTTAACATCCTGACAACTTTTTACACTTATAACTTTAAAATCTGCTTCAAAGCTCTTTTCAAAATGTCCGCTCTAGTGTACTGACAGAGTAAGGATTATTGCCACATTGTCAAATAGGTAAAAAGATTCCCTGAAAGAGAAGACAACCACCAACCAATACTTTTGGGATGTGCCTGCCACAGGTCAGGTATTCACTGAGCATTTTATATCAAAGCTGCCGATAGGCCCCTAAGTGGAGTGACGTCCTCGGTCCCGCCTCACCGAGGTAATACATAGTCACAACACAGAGAACTCATTCTATTTTGCCTCTCACAACCAGGTAAGTAAGGCAGGTATGAACTAACCTCTTTCCAGTTGTTGATTGTCTCTTTTCAGAGCCCTTCTCTTTGAGTTTTTTTTTTTTGTAAGTTCTCTGGCAATTTATTGCTGGAAGCTGGCTTGCCTCTTCCCCGGACTCAGATCTCGACAGCTGAAGCCTGAGCTAAACGCTGCGCAACTGCGCTTCGGTTTAAAAAATTAAAATATATTTTCCAGAGTTGTAATGACTTGAGTCAGACTCGAGTCCCAATTTTTGATGACTCGACTCGACTCGACTCGAGTCAATGCTCAAAAGACGTGACTCGACTCGAGTCTCGCACAAAAGTCTCCATCTGACTCGAGTCATTGTCTTTATGATAAAATACATTTTAAAAATCAAAACACGCAGCGGCAGCCCCTCTCTACAAGCAGTCATCTTGTCGCATAAACAGAACAGGCTCCTGCAGCGAATGTCAAGACCGTTGCTAAGGAAACACTTTTCTAGCCTATAACACCGTTCTATGATCATAAAGTCATAAGCAGCAAGCCGGAATCAAGAATAATGTGAGATGGGAAGAAGACATTGGTGTAAGTTAACTGTATATGTAAATGTAACTTCAAATTGCTAATTTCTAAATAAATGCATATCAGTAAAAGGCATTGGGGATTTTGTGTTTTGAATTCTATTAACTTTTAATAATTGAAGATAATGTCATTTATTTCCCAATTTTTAGGTGCCAGATCTGCTATGTCTAAGGCTTCCCGAGTTACAGTGCTTCTTCACTCCAGCACTGTCGTCAAAGAGGCTTTTGAGAAAGCAGATGTATTCCATCCCCTAATACCACTCGATGGAATTCAGTTTTACAGCAAATGCAATCCATTGTATCACTAGAACATCAACAGCTCTCAGACACATGTAAAGATGCAAGCCATGTAGAGACTGTGCTGTTGGTACATGAATGGGCCCAGCTCAAAGAGCTTGTTGAGATTCTGCTACCATTTGCTGAGGCAACCAACCTGACACAAGGTGAGGAAGTACCAACAATAAGTTTAGTGATACCCACTGTCCTTGCCCTGGGTAGGCATTTACAAAACTGTGTAAAAAAAGCTAAGTTCCTGAAGCCACTTATCTCTGAGCTTCAATCCTCTATATGGAAGTGTTACCTTGGGATTTTCACAAGTGTTGCAATGACTGAGGAAGGAGTGGTTGTCTTTAATAACAGCTATTATTATTATTATTATTATTATTATTATTATTATTATTATTATTATTATTATGTATTTCTTAGCAGACACCCTTATCCAGGGCGACTTACAATTGTTACAAGATATCACATTAATTTTACATACAAGTACCCATTTATACAGTTGGGTTTTTACTGGAGCAATCTAGCTATCCATTTGGTGAGGCAGTGTATGCTGTGGCTGCACTACTGGACCCCACCTTTTCTTTACAATGGCTTGCTGAAGTAAATGTTGAAGATGAGAAGAGGTAATTCGTCTTAAAGTTAAAGGTGAGAATTTCATGTACTTGTTACAGCAGTTCATTATTATTATTATTATTTATTTCTTAGCAGACGCCCTTATCCAGGGCGACTTACAATCGTAAGCAAAAACATTTCAAGCGTTACAATACAAGTAATACAATAAGAGCAAGAAATACAATAACTTTTGTTCAAGTAAAGTACAAGTTTGACAAACCACAATTCAATAATACAGCAGGTAATAGTGATAGTTACATCAGGATATGATTAAATAGTGATAGTTACATCAGGATGTGATTAAATACAAAGTACTACAGGTTAAAAACTTGGCAGATTACAGTATTCTGAAGTACAGGATTAAATGCAGTAAAATAGGGGCAGATAAGAGCAAAATAAAGCACATTTACATGAAGGGTGATAGTGTCCCAGGATACAAACAGAGGAGTTCTACAGGTGCTCTTTGCAACAGTTCATGTTTTCATTTCTGCCAGAAACTAAATACAGGCAGAACTTAACTGCTGATTTCACAGATCACGATTAGCACTAATCTTGGACAACCTAGTGTTACCTTAGGTAAGACAGTCCAACATTAGTCCTAAATCGGGGTCTGTGAAACCATCCGTAACAGCTACAGTGATTGTTCAAAAACCTATTTCTATAACCAATAGAAGTTGGCCACTGGTCCACCCCTGAGATGTTTTGTCTGACTCCAGTGGTGTAATATATTTAACATGCAAGTACACTACAATTACAAAACAAAGGGAGCTGCTACTCTATTTACTATTGAAGAAAATGTATATTTTAAAACTCTTACCTGGCTGAGTCTGGGTCCAGTATGAGAGCTTCAATGACATGTGAAATCAGCAAGCAACTTTGCTGTTGTCTGAATTAAAGACAAATGAAAGGTTAAAGACAAATGAAAGCGTGCTACATTGTGAGCGTTCAGCATTGGGGCAGATACTACATTTCCTCTTCCTTCCCTCTTATATGCTTAGATGACCAGAAGCAGTGGTGCATGCTTCTTAAGTAGATGCACTGCATTTGTATACAGACTTATTTAAATCCATCAGTGTTAGATGGGTTTACTTTACAAGAAGGATACAGCTCTACATTCCTCAATGTAGCCGAATCCGCATCGAAGAAGGACTGGTACAGATCAGCATAACTAGTCGCCACGGTTCTGAAATCATCCATAGACATTGTCATCTGTTGACAAAAAAAATGCACATGTGGTTTCTTTTATTTAATACACCCTGGCCTACAGAACAAGAACGAAATCAAAGCAGTAAACACAAAACAAGGAATATTTACTGTCATTCTTTTTTTTTAGCTCTGTGTACAGTAAGAACACGTAGAGGGGCAGGACAGAGGGTACCTGGGTGGAAATGCGGCCACAGCACTGCAATTAGTTTCCAGAAGCAAGGGCGACGGTGGTGGCAAAGGCCGGGGGGGGGGGGGGATACTGTTAACATTGCTTTACTTTTACTTTAAGAACACATTTACAATTTAGATTTATTGACATGCACTGAGCTGGACACCAATATAACAACAGACAGGGCATTCCTTTGGTAAACAGTCTCTTTCACAGAATAAAGCTTGGCCATCTTGCTTCTAGTAAATTATAAATGATATTAACTTTTCATAGTGAAATGAAAGACATACCCACATATCAGGTATATTCTAAATAGGATTAAAATATAAGGAGCATATGTTCAGTCATCATGTTTTATCACATTAAAAAAACTACAAAGAAAACAAAATCAAAAGTTTGTCACAACTGGATTCTTGCTGTTTCCTGAACCGAGACTGAAATTGGCTTGCTAATTAATAACTGTCAACACAGTTATGGATATCACAGAAGACAAATCTGGTGCTATGAGAATGAGGGAGTTGTCATTATATTTTAGAAAAACCCTTGCCATTAAAGAAAAGATAAAAAAAAGTATCATCCAGTTAAATTAGAAATGGGAGTTTTTATGTTAAGCAATACTTATTATTAAGCAAGACAATTATCTTTAAGTAATACTTGAAAAAAATCTTTAAGGAATAAAAAGACTACAAGCATTGAATTGACAACAGAACTGGCAGAAGGCACAGGTGTCCCCACCACAACTTGAAATTTGGATCTGCAGCACAGCTTTCACCAATCTGGGATAGCACATCTCTGAACCTCCTCATCTTCTTCAATATCTGTGTTCTAAAGACTTTGTTTGAATTCATGGTCTTCATTCTGCAGATATTCAAGAAACTGTGATAGAAGTATCTGCCACATAGCTTGGACTATGATTTTGTGTTCTCTTATTGTTTTCTCATAACCTTTGCCAGCCATTGTATTTTCTGCTGTTTTCTGTCCTAGCAGGCCACACTCCAAAAGCCCTGTAGACTGCAAATGCTGGCCTATTGCCTTCATGAAGTTCCACTGAAGACCACCAAGTCTAGGGATCAGAAACTCTTGATACTCTTTATTTGCCCATTTAACTACCTACTTCTCGCCGTACGTAAATGCCTAGATAATCAATATTTGTATGGCCGCCATTTTGAAAATAACTTTGACCATACCTAGAAAACCCTTTAAGACATGTTCATATAGTTTTAATTTTAGTTTTAATGGATTTTTGGATGCCTAAATGTACGATCATCATTCTATCCCGGTTAGTTCAGAAGTTATAGAGGCATACAGTACAGTTGGTGGCCATTTAGTTTTTCCCAATTTTGAGGGTCAAGAACACAAATTTCAGCTTGGTATATAGCATTTTTGGACTTAGCAGGTCAAAATCATTAGCAATCCACTGTATACCACATTTTAACACAAAATGCCAATTTTCCAGACCTCTTTTTAAGACTTGGGACCAGACTATTTACCACAATTACATATTAAATACAATGATTTAATTGACCTTCATGCAGTCTGTCTCTCGGCTACACTCCACGGCCTTAGCCTTGAATAGAACCAGCTTAGACTTTACTCTACATCGTGGCTCCTTGAAGGAACTATATTTAGGTGCTTTTACAAGGAGTGAAGGAGCTGGTTGCCTGCCATAGACATGTAATGTAGGGTAGATCTGCCTACATTGTTATTTGAGTCAAATCACTCAAGAATATTGGATTCAACGCCCTATCCCTTTCAATTTACACCAAACTCTGTGCTCAGGGTTGTTTAAAGCAAATTATATATATATATATATAAAAAAATAAAACCCTTTCAGCCTGATCGGGTCAAGGGGTAGAGTTATAGAGGGGGTCACAATTTGGTTGATTTTGGACCCCCCAACGTTTGATTGATGTTTTACTCCAAAACTATTTGAGCTAGTGACTTGTGTTAGGTGTCTTTTTATTAGAAATTGTGTGAGGAATAAAACAATGATAGAAAAAAAAGACTGAAAAAAATTTATGATTTTTTTCACAGCGAACAAGAAATATTACCTTCCTGTAACTTTGTATACAGAGACTCTGACCTTTCCATGGATTTTTTTTTTCAGATTTTTTATTATTGAGGGTTTTCCCCCAGAGGTCAAAGGTAAAAAACTTTGTTAGGGGGCAACTTTCCTTTTTTATTTTTGTATTTTTTTTTTAAATTTCATTTTGAGTGCCCAATTATTTTACCCCTGATTTTCACCCAGATTTATAGTTTTTCCCCACCGCAGCAATTCCCCACATATCTCAGGAGAACTGACGGTTCAGTGGGCTTCCACCGATCCAACAACCAAGCCAGTTTCCTCTTTTACACCCAGGAAACTGAGATCGTATGTCAGCAAGCTACTGGCCTCTGGAGGACAAAGGGCAGCCTTGCAGGTGTCCGCCTTAGCATGATGAGGAGAAACAGTCCCTGCCAGTTTTACCTTCCTAACCCACGGGAGTGCCAGAACCAATGCGACGCTCCGTCTGGAATCCCCAGCAAAGATCGTGACTTTACACAGCCAGGACGTGAACCTGTGCTGCCTGACCGTATGACACCCTGCACACCACACAACCTTGCTTTTACCAGGCGAGCCACTCAGGGACCCCATTTATTTTATTGTATGTATTTTTTGATTCTTCATGCAATGTCCAATAAAAAGACAACCAACAAGTCTCTAGCTCAAACATTTTTTGAGTAAAAGATTGATTAAAGGGGTCCCAAATTTTGAGACCTTGATCCGATCAGGTTGAAAACATAGATTTTGGGTTTATTGACTTGAACTGCCTTGAGCACTGAGTTTGTTGTAAACTGGAGATGGTAGGGTGATTTGTCACAGAATGAGCCATTTATATTAGTAAGCGCCTACACCATCTAGTGCACAGCTGTGTCTAACCAAGAAAACAAAATGACAGATCACTAATTGGTGCTGACTCTTATAAAAACATTTTGGCTGATCTCATATAGGTATAGTCCCCAGTGAAAAGGGCAGCACATGCTTACAAATTCTGCATCACAAATTCTTGAGTTCTGTGACTGCCCTTTATAAGGTAAACAGTTTATTTGTACAATTGTATCTTTTAAAATTAGTATCTGTTTTCAAAGTTTATCACAGTAACCGTACTGTCCTATTGAGCCTGAAACACAACGTTATAGCACAGAGCAGATTAAACACACCAAACATTTATTACAATTTTACTAACTTTTATTAATTCCAAGAACAAACTTGTGAGGCCACTGTCAGCAGCAAGATAAATACGACTTAAAAAAAATCCTGTCTTAATACAGTTTTAATTACAATGTTTTAAATCCTTACTGCTGGGGAAAAGAAAGCAATCAAAAAATTGCCTAGAAATAATAATGCAAGTACAGATTAACCCGCTTTATATCATGATTGCCGTGCTGGCATAATTCGTGATACAAAGCGGATCATGATATAAACCGGGTTTCACGTTTGCCTATAACAGCACATTACGAGTGTAAGAAAGAAAACTACTGTATAGTTAGTCGTTCTTTACATTTAAACAAATGCATATAGTTTACTACAGAACAAATGCATGTTGCATCATTAACTAGAACGAAACAGTTTGTGTCATTACCTAAAAAAGGCATGAATTGTTGACTGATTAGAGATATTAGCGAAGTGATATATACGGACAGCATGGGGCACAGCAAAGGTGTGTTTCTTGTAAACTTAGCAGGGTGTTCTGTTCAAAATCAAATGTCTTAGTACTGATTCTACATAAAATAAACCTAAAGAAATAAATGTAAAAAACACACATTTTCAGTTTTCTCAGTACTGTGAAAAGTGTGTTCTATATCCAGAAGCCAACTTATTTTATATTTATCAATTTTAGCACTGGATTTGATAAGCGAAAGTGAATATGAGGCGAGTACAAAGTATTGTTACATGCAGATGTTTGATTTTCAGACACAGCAGGTTGAGCAACAGAGACATGGTATATGTATTTACAAGCTCACATAATAAACTTTCATTTTTCTTCTGTAAAGTTTGTGGGCAAGATTTTTTTTAAAAAGTTTTTTGCAGAATTCGTCTATACATCAATGTTTCTGTAACCTAAGGTGGATTCTGCAAATTTGCAATACAACCTGCAATCACATTTTTCAACTGAGGACTATAGGTAAGTAGTATTTCAGTAATTTAATTTAGAACCACTCAATCTTCATAAAATGTTAAGTGACATTAAAAAAAAATATTAAAAACATTAAAATCAGTACTGGCACTGTCATCCAGACTGCACATAAGAAGAAAGGACTCCAAGCAAAAAACTGGATCCTGCTCCACAGCCATTAACTCTGCAAAGAGGAAAAACAATTATAATTACTCTGTTTGAAAAGACCCCCTTTAATAAAATAAAAAAGAAGAAAATATAGAGCAATATGTCAGACTATATTCAAAGTAAAAAACACAAATGTACATTTTTCCATGCAGGAAATTTAGATCTGTGGTTTTTAGTTTGAAAATCTCAAGTCTTGTACTAGATGTGTGCCAAATGTCAGCACAGGGTATTGATTTATTATTACAGTTTGACATAATGCAAAATGTGAACAGCATTACAACTACAGGCAGCTTAGTCCTGTATTTTGATTAACAAATAAACTAGGAGGAAGTTTACCTAACACAGCAAATCACGTCAATGTTATGTTCACAATGTCGTGCAAATTATTATGCTAAAAGATGTTTTTTAATAACAAGTGTGTGTGTGTGAAGGTCTATGCACATTTTCAAAACAATTCACCAGGTCATTCAAGAGTCGCAAGGTTTCATAGCGAATCCATTCAAGAAAACATAACCAGTTGCAAGCTCAAGCATAGAAGTACATAAAAGTCTTGTGTAAAAGCATGCAGGTATTGGGTCAGGGTCTAGGTGACCAGTATATTTCTTTCATTTTGATGTGTTCATTGAAAAAAACATATAGTCCGATATCAAGAGCACTGTTGTTTTATAGTATGAGCTGGCAAGAGTTTTTGTCTGAGCTCTGCTCTAAACCTTTACCTTTCTCCATGCAGGAAATTGCAATGTTTGACCAAACAGTGACTCCTTGAGCAGCAACAGCCCGGTTGCTATGGTAACAGCACTCCTGCGTCAGCTTTATCAAATCACTGGGTCGTGAAGAAGCTGCAGCATTTCCTGAATGTGGAGATAAAAGACATCAAGGAGATTAACATAGCCATTGATTAAAAAATGTCATATTAATAACAACATGTACAACAGTCACTTCCTGGAACATTGAGTGTTATCATTTTTATGCAACAAATGATGTAGAATGACCTGGGGTCGTTTTTTTGTTTTGTTTTTTTAATTTGTAATCTGGATAAAAATTATTTGGATTTTGTAATCCTAGATTTTGATCTGGTTTTCCAGAAAATGTCACTGCTTGCTTACATTTATCCAGATTACAAATAATCACGATTGCAAAATCTGTTTTTTTAAGTAGTTCTTAATAGTTTATAGCCTATTGTATTAAATATGACATTATTTATAATAATGGAATTGTTTTCCTGTAACTCACTGAAGAGGCCCATCTATTATTTTTTATAATACATGGATACCCTTGTGATGCTAATATTAAAGAAGACGAGGTTCAGCAGTACAGTTGGTTTTTTTTTTAGTGCTGTACAGACGTTCTATGTCGTTATCCGTTCATACTTCAGCTTTATTTGGATGATTGCCTTTACTTTGTTTTAATTTCCCGTTCCTCTCCACTTTATCTGAGATACGAATGTACCAGCTTTACATCATTTTTTAACATTCACATTTTCTTGATCATTAATGAACATTTCTGTACTGTGGGTGTTTGAATTAAAAGTGATGGTCTTGAGGAGTTGAATGGGTCAAAGTTCAAGTATATTTTCCTTTAGAGGAATTATCACTTTTTGACATCACTACTGTGGTATTTTGCCCCTTTTTTCCCAAATGACTCAGGATGCAAATATAGCCTTCATCCATGTATTATAATACTCTATTTGGACATATAGTGTGTGTTTTCTATTGAAATTCAAACAAATTATCTATGTTCTATGATTATTTAAAACTGAAATCCATCTTCGCAGTAGGATCAAAATGCTTCTGATATTCTGCATAAAAGTAATCCTGATCTGCTCTTTAAATTCACAAAAACCCAATTACAATATTTTAATCGCGAACATCAGAAACATTTTTACTGTGTACATCCTCCCACACAGTATTGGTGTATTGGTTTTAAAGTGATTAAAGCTAACTGCCTTCCGCCACCTCCTCAAGACCCACTGTTTAGCCTGCACTTGGTGATCTCTTGATCTACCCCTCCTACTATGCACTGGACTTGCCTGACCTAAGCACCACGCTACTGGATCTTCAATTAATGCACCATCCTTGTTATTTTCTCCCCAGTTTAGTAGTGTCAAATTATTTTTAGGCTCAGCTCAATGCTACCACCCCTGCTCTGACTTGGGAGGGGCGAAGACGAACACACGCTGTCCTCCGAAGCGTGTGCCGTTATCTGTCCGCTTTTTTACACCATGCAGCAACCCAGAGCTATAGCACCAGAGGACAATGCAGCCCTGGACAGCTTACAGGCAAGCCTGCAGGCGCCCGGCCAGACAACAGGAGTCGATGGTGCGCGGTGAGCTGAGGACACCCTGGCCGACCGGGCAGCGCTCGGCCAATTGTGCGCCACCCCCTGAGAGGTCCCGTCCTCGGTCGGCAAAGGAATAGTCTGGACTCGAACCGGCAATGTCCAGACTATAGGGCGCATCCTGCGAGTGGTTTTACTGGATGCACCACTCAGGAGCCCCCCAGATATTGTGTTTTAAAATAAAAATACATATTCACTACAACTCACTACATATTCTTCCAAAACTGCACTTTACTGACCTATATAACAAATGTACCGTAGTGCAGGTAGGTTGCTCTTTGTCAGTACCAAATATATTATGTTTTCTAACCATCCATTTTCCGGCTTTAAATCAGACTCTCTGCAGTGAATTACTGGTATGGGGCTGAAAGAGCGCTAGGTTTCTCTGAAGCGTCGTCTAGGGAAAACCCTGTGTTGGGTGTAGGTAAGAAACAGATGCATACACTTTATTGTGTGACTTTGACCAGTAACCTTCTCATTGGCCGTCCCTACCTGGTGCAGTGTAGAAGTACTGCTTGATAGCAATGGTCCCCGACAGTGTTGACAGCACAGGCAGCATGCCCAGTTTCATGCTGTTATAAGGAGTCTGGAGAGCACACTCACACAGTGTCTAGAGAGCCAGGGAGAAAGAGAATGAAGATTCTGATTTATTTTCAGTTCTCTACAGGTCCTGAGCTTTTTTTTTCAACAAAATGTCAACCGTAAGGGTATGAATGAATTCGCTTTTAAAAGCATCAGCAATTTAATTACAATTGAAAAATCTGGAGACACCAGATGATTAAAGTGCCCTCAAGATACTGCAATCCTGCTTCCCATATACATGGTGACTAAGAAGTAACAAATGTGGTAAATATATTTATTGGTGGATGAACAAAATTACAGATACTGTTCAAAGTTACTTTTGAATCATGCAGTATAGCAATAACAAGGCCCCATAGTCAAACTCAATAGAAAAGTTTGAAACTTGTATTGTCTCAACAGTGGTCATCACTTATGTTTCTGATTTAATCAATGCATCAAGGCAGACAGGTTTCTCGGATAAATGACTGGTCAGATACCTGAATGTTCTCTCTTGTCCACAGACGGGGTGCCTTGTTTGCCAGAAATTTCAGATCTTGAAGTAATTCAAGTAATGCAGTAAAAGCTGGATTTGAATAAAGGGAGGGGAAGACATTAGTCATTAGTAATTCCAAATACTGGTACACTAAAATAAACAGTCATCATTTATATGTTCAAGAAGAACCTATCACACCTGATCCTGTAAGATATGATACTCTCTATTAACCGATGGACCTCTTGCATGTGTCATTTACAGTACAGAGGGAAACTGCACAATGCACATTTTATTATGTGTCTAAAACAGTAAAGTCAGCTCTTAGCTGGACAGAAGACATTCGGTTCCATATAAAAACCAGGCACTAGAAAAGATGAAAGGTGTATTGCTGCAGACCCGGAGCAGTTTCACCTTTTACATTCTAGCTGTCACTAAGTTCACGTAAAACAGAACAAGAACGCGAGGGACTCATGTAATAGCTGTACCATTAAAAAGCCAGGACTCTAAACTGGAAACAAAAAAGGGCAAGGCCAAAATAGCCTTCAGTTTAATACATTTGTAGTGGGCAGAAGGCCACTAAATTTAAGTCAAGGCTAAAGTGTAGGATGTTGTGTAATTTAGGATTCATACATAAAGCTAATTATTGGCCACAGAAAGAAAAATCACAGTTTACTTAATAATAACTATTTATTTATTCAGAAAATGCTGTTTTTTTGTCAGCCAGCAGTCTAGACAGGTCTCCAGACTAACTTTTTGCCTTAAGAGCCAATGGCTTAGGCCAAAAAAAATGTGTCGCCAAATCCAATTTTTGGGTTCCACTTCAGGAGCAAGTTGGTTGCTAGCACATTCAACTGTTTAAAATACAACAGTTAAGACACTAAAGTGATACTAAAACAGTAACTCAATGGCTGTACTCTCTTGTTTGTTGTCTCATTCTGTTGAATATGTGAACTATGCAGCTTATGACTGCAATGAACTCAGCATTTTAGATTTGAGATATTTTGCAAGTGTTGTGTATGGAATTGGTGACAGCGAAGGTGTTATTGAATATATATATATATATATATATATATATATATATATATATATATATATATATATATATATATATATATATATATTTTACCAGGAGACCTTCGCAAAGCCATCGTAGATGATCTGGCATGTGAGCTTGCCTCTCGCACTGAATGAATGGCTCCCCTTGGTCCTAAACCTTGCTAGGTACAGACAGGGATTGCAGTAACCACAGACCGTACATGACATTTGCAGAAATTAAAGGTTTGCTGACAAAGGTTTTTTTTTACCAAAATACAGGAGAAAATTGTAAGTCTCCCTGGATAAGGGCATCTGTTAAGAAATAAATAATAATAATAATAATAATAATAATAATAATAATAATAATAATATATGGCAGTATTATTTTGTTAGCTACAAGGAAGGAATCTCAAGCCTTACTTGGAGTGAGCGGAGAAGCTGGCAGCAGCATAAACAGCAGCTTCGACCTCCACGTTATCATGAGAGTCCAGGCTCTGGCGAATACTGTGGTATGCGTTCTTCCTCTCTGGAATATGGAGGCATGCTACCCAGCATTCTGTAAAACAAGACAGACAATGTGTCGGCATCAGACAGGTAAGAACAGGCCAGGTGGAGTATTAAAACGAAAAATTATTCATATTTATCCACCGATATACTCACTGTATAATGGATGTAAACTTTTATGTCCTATAAAATCATTTTTGCATATCCTATTGAGCTTAAGATGTGATCTGACAGTCCAAAATTATATTTTTTTATTATTATTATTTTGCTAAGAAACTGAAAGACTAAAACTACTACACAATTGTTATCGCTCCCCCTATTAATAATATAGACAACAAAACAAAAGAAGTTGACTTTAGCAGATGAAAACATCAGGTCACAATAGATCATAACAAAAATGAATTGTAGGTTTGTGTGGCAGAATTTGCTAACAGTAGACAGTTTACAAATCCCTACAAAAGTGACATTAAGAGCAGTTAATATATTCACATGCTGTGCATCTTACAAACGCCCATACCTGAGAGTGATTGCTCTAGCCACTGGATCATTGCTGTGAATGACAGAGAAGATCCTCTTCACAAACTTGTCAACATTCAGGATTTTCTCCAGGTGCTTCTCACTCTGTTGAGTCACCTTCAGCATGCAGAGACGCAAAAAGTTGTTTCTAAAAAAAAACAGGTATGGTATTTAGTATAATCTACTGTTACCCAGCACTAAAATACATACTTTACATTATAAAGGATAAAAATGGTTGCACAAGATATGAAGACAAGCTAGGTTACCTTTCTAGCACCTTGTTTTAATGTTCATTATAAACCTCATGGAATGCAAGGCTAACTGACTGAGGGGCATTTATTAAGTTCTGGGATTGGACAGTCTCAGCTGTTGTAATTAAACAAGCATGTATTAGAAATTAAAGCAAAATGGATAAAACATGTTTAAGTGTTTAAGATACAAAATTATTATTATTATTATTATTTATTTCTTAGCAGACACCCTTATCCAGGGCGACTTACAATTGTTACAACATATCACATTATACAGATATCACATTATTTTTACATACAGTTACCCATTTATACAGTTGGGTTTTTACTGGAGCAATCTAGGTAAAGTACCTTGTTCAAAGGTACAGCAGCAGTGTCACCCCACCTGGGATTGAACCCACAACCCTCCGGTCAAGAGTCCAGAGCCCTAACCACTACACCACACTGCTACCCTAAAATTAACGCGAGAGTACCTTCCAGTGCCATTTGAATTCTTTTTTGACATTTCCTTTACTATTGCATGGGGTTTGCAATCACTCTGAGTGGTTCAGGGTCCTGCTGCTCCCACATACTGAGCTGTCATCATTTTCTCTCAGTCTGCCTTTACCAGGATTGGAGCCGAATGGAGTACCCAAAGCTGGTCTAAACAACCTTCCTTATTCCGTTCAAATTATGTGACAAAGAATCCTGGTACAACCTCAGTATTGGAACAACATCAACCAGAACAACTACAGCTGACAGCATCTTGATATGAATGTACAAATAAATACAAAAGGTAAATATGAATATAACTATAAATAACAAAAAAGATCTAACATAAATACAGCCGTACTAAAAAAGTAGCTTTTGCTTTCATCTGTTCTGTTCTCACTGTAAACGTACCCCAATCTGAAAATGTCTGCCAGCTTCAGGAAGGCAGAGTTGATGAGAATAGGGAAGGGGGATTTTTGAAAGAGCCTAGGGAAACGCACCACTGCTTCACACTGCTCTCCAAGTTTACCTGATCGAAGCCCTGAAATAACAAAGGGATCATTACTCAAAAACCAATGGCATTAGAGGGTCCGTACACCCTTAAAGAAGTAACAACCAAAGCCTTTAAATCATTGTATTACTTCTCAGTCGCATAACAATATTATTTATTTGACTTTACTGAAGTCCAGTTTTCCTGCCAAAAAACTGTGGGCTCTATTCTGAAGCACAAAGTGCAAAAGCACATTTTCAGAGACAAATAAAATACTTGTAGCAGTACAAAAATAGCACAAATTAGGGTAAATATCCTGTTTCATAGGTCTCCAGCCCACACATGGCCCTATATACAAAACTATAGAATGTTTTAAGAAACACTTTTAGAAGACATTCTCTTAAGTTAAAATGTGATTTAAAAAATGACGAACCTAGTTATTTTAATTTTCGTAAAACACAAAATTAAAAGTTAGTATGATTGGGAATTGCACCAGAAAGAGAAAACAATGTTTGAAAATTAACAAATGTAGTTACTATTGTTTGTAACTACATTTGTTTGTGGTTATCTTTGCATACCGATTATAAATTAATTTGTTTTTGCCATAACAAATTATATATATATAATTTTGCGGCATTTTACTATTTAATCCTGTACTTTAGAGTACTGTAATCTGTCACAAGTGTTATTTAATCTGTAGTATTTTGTATTTAATTATATCCTGATATAACTATCACTGACACTGTTATCTGCTCCGTTATTGAATCGTACTTTGTCATACTTGTACTTGCTAGAACCGAAGTCATTGTATTTGATCTTGCTCTTAATTGTAGTAATACTTGTACTGTGATTCTTGAAATGTATTTTTGTTTACGACTATAAGTCGCCCTGGATAAGGGCGTCTGCTATATATATATATATATATATATATATATATATATATACACACACATTACGACATCTACTTACAGTACTTGTAGTTTAGAAAATACATTCCCTATTGACGAAACACTTTATTTTAATGTTAATTTTAATGAGGCAAAGCTCTTATTCTGCATTGTTTTCAGTTGTGCTGCTTCTTCAATTTCCAAACCCATGTGGTATAAATTGTATCATCGGTACTTTTATCAAGCTCCATTAGAGCAGAATTATCATCTAATTCTTGCTCTCCATACCCCTCCGAGAAGAAAGACCTGGTTGTATTAGGTAACGTCATGATCATTTTCATGTTGTCAATCACCAAGTATACAGCTTAATTTTCAATCTTTACAAAAAAATAAAAGTTCTATATTCCACCCTCCCCCAACCAATGCACAGCGGCAGGAAGTGATTTAGCAGCCAGTAGTGACGCGTCGAGATCAATGGTTTCGGCCAATCAGAGTGCGTTGCGTCATTTTCGCGGGTAGTTTGTCCTGCTGCAGTGTTGGGCATTTTGGCCATTTCGCGGGAAAGCCTGATTATCTCATCTGTGTGGTGATCAGCTAGAGCAGAGGGGGGAGATCTGGAAGAGAAAACAATATATTGTATCATAGATTTGTATTTTGATTTAGGAAATAGTTGTGAAAATGCTTTTTCGTTCCATTGTTGATCGAGGAGTTTTTAGTCGCAAATGCAATGGTAAGTCCAGGATTATCTGTCTGATGCATGTATCAAATTATGAGTGATTCCTACCGCGCGAGTTTAAAAGTGTTTTATACTGTTATATTTTTAATATGAGGTTAATAGGTTAAAAGGAACATTACGTTTGAGTACAACAATACAAGAAAAGGCGATTGATGGTTAATGGGGGGAAAACATGTCCGATTTTCTTTTTGTTGAACAGATTGTGGTATTTGGGGGGGGGGGGGGGGAGATCGATTTTGAAGTTATTAGCTACCATTTATACAGAAACACGATTTGTTTTGTGACAAAGTGAATACAAAAGTTGATCAGGGTTCATTTCGTCCAGTTTCTATGTGTCTGTGCAATGTTAGATTTTTGTAAATCGACGCGTGCTTTTCTGTGTAAGAGTAATACTAACAGAATGGGTTGCAAGCAACTTTATTAAGTGGAATGTAGTTCTGTTGTCTGTCATGTTGGGGGATGGAGTGCCTGAGGCAGGCTTTTTATAATGTGATGCTTTGTGAATGCACAAGCAGCTAAATAGAATATCAGTATAATTGACACGAAACTGACTTAGATACACCCTTTACGTCAGCGTTCTTATTTATTCAAACAAAGAAACGCAACTATTTACAATGCTCATCACCATGTCTGTTAAGTATGAGCATTGTTAATGTTTACTTTAAGTTTACTGTAACAGTACATACTAATGCCATAGCATTTGCTATTTTGATCACAAACGTGTCGTACCTAAAAACTACTTGTTGTCGTGAGCCCCTTGTCTGATAGAGAGAACGCCTATAAAATGCGCATAAATACTTCAGGAGTTGCATTCCTTTTACAGCCTTTCAGAAATGGCATTGTCCCTACTACTTCCTCCCTGTTCATCATGGAAGTGACAGCAAATGGCGGAATTTTGGAACAGGGTTGCTGTATTACAACATACGGATGGGGGTACAGTTATTAGAGGTTGTTTCTTTTTGTTTTTAAGGTTGTGTTTTAATTGTGAATACTTTTACCACAGAAGGACAGCAAAAGTATCCCCTACACCAGCTGTTGGACTGTTACCAGTGTGCCAGACACGATGAACACATCTCCTATGGAGATATGGGGGTTCCAGTACCTCCTTTTGGGTGCACGTTTTCAACAGGTAAATAACAGCAAAACACCTACATTCCTGTTTCTTTAACAAGGCTGAGGTGTTGTTTTTTTACCAATTAATATTCCTCTCCACTCACAACATACATGTATTGTAACTCTGCAAATTAAACAAGTGCAATATTTGCTATCGTGGATATGTTAGGAGTATCAGACTACTGCACAGCCCAAGCTGCCTCAGCTCAAAACTAAAAAAAAAAAAAACTTGCTTGCCCTTTCAGTGTGACAAACTTTTTGTTATAACCCTGTTGCCATTTGCTAGTTCTGAGTACATAAAGTAAAAGGTTCTCTTAAGATGCAGTGTAAAGAACATCTTCGTTTGTCAGTTTAGTACCTTGCATTTTGTTTCTTCAAATCTGTTTTCTTGCTGATATATTTGTAAAGCTGCATTCCGCACATGAAAATTGCCCTTCTAATACAACATGCTTCTTCCACTCCAGCTCCTGAAATACATCATGTGCTTGCTGTTGCCAATGAAGAAGGGATTGTCCGGCTCTACCATACAGAATCACGCAAGAACCCCCTTTTTAAAGGTGTTTTATTTTTTGTGTGAAACCACATAAATCAGCAGTTTTTGGCCACTATTTCACAGTACTTTATATTAATTAAAACATTGAAATAATATATTTGCAGGGATTTTTTTTTACACATACCGAAGCTTGAGGTTATGGGGCACTGTGATGTGGCAGGTGATGCCATGTGTCAGATAAAAAGTGAATTAACTCTTTATATATATTAAAGGTCCCCTGATAGCTGCAGTAAAAGAATCTGACTCGGGTGCCCGAGACACATTTGTTCAAACCTGAGGGCTTTTCAGATATTGGCCTACAAAACTAACCATGCTTGTTTTTATCTTCACAGAATGGCTGGCTCATTCCAATGCTGTCTTTGACATTGCCTGGGTCCCTGGAGAGCCTCAAATTGTAAGCAGCCTTTTTAAAACTTTGCAACAAACAGGGTCCATTTTGAGCAGTTAACTAAATAACACTTAGGTGGTCCAAGCAATGAATGTTTATTTCAACATTTCAAAGTGACCAAACAACTTTTTTATCCACCTTGGTCAAATGTAATTTCAAACGTTGTGTATCGTGACAAAATTGATTCATCGTATGAGTTCAGCATCCTTCGTGGGTTCTGGGTGCAGAATGCTTGAGTTGCTTCTATGCCTGTAGGTAACAGCATCTGGGGATCAGACAGCTATGCTGTGGGATGTGAAGACCAGTGAGCATCTTGGCACTTTCAAAGGACACCAATGCAGCCTCAAGTCTGTGGCTTTTGGAAAACATGAAAAAGGTAACTGTGTTTTTAAATTGAGGTTGTACTTTTCATCAGAGGTTTGCATTGTAGTATGCATACAGTTCAATTAATCACTTAATTTGGTGAATATTTTCTTGAATCCAGTGATATTTGATATACTTGTATTAAAGGGTACATAAGGACCTTTTTATTTTATTGTGTTACATGTTCCCATGTGTTGCTACAACTGTTTATGTAAGGTGTGTGTATTGTGTTAATTTTTTTTTTTTTTTTTTACATTTTGACCACTTTTTTAAACTTTAAATTGCATTCCCTGCCTCAAGATGGCTTCACATCCTCCTGCTCACATGTAGCTGAGATGGATTTACCTGTGAGCAGGAGGATGATGGGAAGTGTAGTTCTGAGAGGTCCAAGCAGGTACGTGAAGCCATCTTGAAGCAGGGGATGCAATTTAAAAGTTTAAAGTGTTCAAAATGTAAAAAAAAGAAAAAATTTAAACAATACACACACCTTGCGTAAACAGTTGAATCAACACATGGAAACATGTACAGACGTGCTCAAATTTGTTGGTACCCCTCCACAAAAAACGAAGAATGCACAATTTTCTCTGAAATACTTTTGTCAGTTTCAAGTTAATTGGCATCCACCATGGTTTATTCCATATTTAATAGAAATCAGACTTTGCTTTTGATTTTTTATTCAACATAATATTGCAAATAATAAAACAAATGAAAATGGCATGGACAAAAATGATGGGACCGCTAACCTAATATTTTGTTGCACAACCTTTAGAGGCAATCACTGCAATCAAAAGTTTTCTGTAGCTCTCAATGAGACTTCTGCACCTGTTAACAGGTAGTTTGGCCCACTCTTCCTGAGCAAACTGCTCCAGCTGTCTCAGGTTTGATGGCTGCCTTCTCCAGACTGTAAGTTTCAGCTCTTTCCATAGATGTTCGATAGGATTCAGATCAGGACTCATAGAAGGCCATTTCAGAATAGTCCAATGTTTTGTTCTTATCCATTCTTGGGTGCTTTTAGATGTGTGTTTTGGGTCATTATACTGTTGGAGGACCCACAACCTGCGACTGAGACAGAGCTTTCTGACACTGGGCAGTACGTTTCGCTCCAGAATGCCTTGATAGTCTTGAGATTTTATTGTGCCCTGCACAGATTCAAGGCACCCTGTGCCAGGCGCAGCAAAGCAGCCCCAAAACATAACTGAGCCTCCTCCATGTTTCACTGTAGGTATGGTGTTCTTTTCTTTGAAAGCTTCATTTTTACGTCTGTGAACATAGAGCTGACTTGCTAAAAAGCTCCAGTTTTGACTCATCTGTCCAAAGGACATTCTCCCAGAAGGATTGTGGCTTGTCAATATTTTAGCAAATTCCAGTCTGGCTTTTTTATGTTTTTCTTTCAAAAGTGGAGTCCTCCTGGGTCTTCTTCCATGGAGCCCACTTTTGCTCAAAAAGCGACGGATGGTGCGATCGGAAACTGACGTACCTTCACCTTGGAGTTCAGCTTGTATCTCTTTGGCAGTTATCCTTGGTTCTTTTTCTACCATTCGCACTATCCTTCTGTTCAATCTGGGGTCGATTTTCCTCTTGCAGCCGCGCCCAGGGAGGTTGGCTACAGTTCCATGGACCTTAAACTTCTTAATAATCTTTGCAACTGTTGTCACAGGAACATCAAGCTGCTTGGAGATGGTCTTGTAGCCTTTACCTTTACCATGCTTGTCTATTATTTTCTTTCTGATCTCCTCAGACAACTCTCTCCTTTGCTTTCTCTGGTCCATGTTCAGTGTGGTGCACACAATGATACCAAACAGCACAGTGACTACTTTTCTCCATTTAAATAGGCTGAATGACTGATTACAAGATTGGAGACATGTGTGATACTAATTAAAGAAACCAATTAGTTTGAAATATCACTATAATCCAATTATTTATTATCTTTTCTAAGGGGTACCAACAAATGTGTCCAGGCCATTTTAGAATATCTTTGTAGAATAAGCAATAATTCATCTCTTTTCACAGCTTCTTTGCTTTATTCTATGACATATCAAAGGCATGCAAGTATACATGATAAAATAGCTTTTAATTTAATCACTTTTCAGGAGGAATGAAGCATTATTTCAATGAGCTGTAAGGGTACCAACAAATTTGAGCACGTCTGTAACACAATAAAATAAAGGTCCTTATGTACCCTTTAAATTAAACCACAGTTCTTGGAAAGTACCGTATTTTGCCGAGTTTGAATGATCGCCCCACCCCAACTTTTAGCTGAAAGTCAAATTGTCACCGTTAATTTCCGGTTTAATAACCATGCACCAATAATGCCTGATGGGAAATATCACAGCTTACGTGCATAGAAAAAAACTGTCTAGAAGTAGTTGCTCTGTGCATTAATGATGCAGACAATTCCTTGTTTTACATATTTTTGGAATATAGCAACTTCTATTAATATTGTGCTTTTGCATGCAGCTTTAAAGTTTGCCTTGTGAACAGATTTGAATGACAAAACGGTGGATATACTCCAGCAACTTTGAAATGTATTTCACCACTTATTAAATATGTTAACTGCACTTCTTGATTCTTTAGAGTGACTGCGTGCTGTGCTCTACCTTTGAATTTTAAGCATGCCTCATTGTAAACGTAATCTATTATCTACCTAATGTAAAAAATACTCCCTCTGCAGTAATGCCTGTAATTTTGCACCTGGCTGAGCCAACGCCCTGCCACACTTTTACCCTAATGACAACTTTATGCCCCCTGGGCGTTTGACTCGGCAGAATCCGGTAATATTAATTTAGTAATAGGAAATTCTTAAATCCACATCTTTAACTTCTTTGTATGATTTCCTGGTTCTTGAAGTCAAGGGAGAGTCATGAAATCACCATTACCATAGAGCCCTAATTATTGCTGGGAGATCCAGTAGCAATTAGTCAAGAACCAGAAAGTTAATGGTTTTGATGGATTCAGCTGTCAATATGTTTACAGTTATTCTTGGAAATACATTCTTCCTGGTGGTAGTACAGGTGCAAACAAATCTCCTGTCAACTTGCCAGCTGCATTTCCTGTTGCTTTAAAAAAAAAAAAAAAAGTGGACTGTGGTTTTTAGACAAGCAAATGGATGGCACTGTATTGTTTTCTTACTATTAATCTCACTGTAAATAGATCCAATAGTACATTTATCATACTGAACAAAAGTGAAAAACTGTTGACAATCAGAAATGAATGTCCAGAGGTGTCTCGGGGCCCAGGACTGAACTGTAAACTTATTTAACAGGGACGATTATTCAACCAAGTTTGCTTTGGTTTTATTTATTTGTTTTCTTTTAAAGCTGTTTTTTGCACTGGAGGAAGAGACGGGAACATCATGGTTTGGGATACAAGGTGCAGTAAGAAAGGTAGGCCCTTTTTTCAGGCCAAACCATAGTTTTTGTGAGAAACCACTTTTTATTCAAGTGAGAGAATTATTATTTTTTTTTTTTCCTGTTTTTACTTTTACCCACCCAGAATACTGTTAGGAAAACAATTTGGTTACTCGGATACTCCTGAATCCTGTCCTGCTAATGTTGAGTCAGAAACTTAAAGCAACAGATGTCAAGGCAACCTTAATACTCTAGATGTACTGACCTCAAGTGATTAGTGATGAGTGCAGCCCAAAGCAATGGACTTCACCACAAACTGTTTGGGGATTATTCCCTGTCTCCTGTCTTCCTGCCTGAATGCTAGTGGCACATCCTTTAAACACAATCTTGAGGGAGTTTGCCTTAAAACTGGCCCAGCCATTCTGTTTTCCAGCTGAGGCCAAACAGACAAGAGTGCCTTGCATTGTGAGCTTTCAGACCCAGATCAAATGTTTTAGATCTCTCAAAACCAAACCCTGAAACTAATCCCACACAATCTCTCCCCAGATGGGTTTTACAGACAAGTGAAACAGATCACTGGGGCTCACAATAACATGGACAGACAGACTCCTTCCAAACTGAAGAAGAGGAGACAGACAAGCAGAGGAATTGCTCCTTCTGTGGTGAGTTTACATTTCCTAGTAACATTATTATTATTATTATTATTATTATTATTATTATTATTATTTCTTAGACGCCCTTATCCAGGGCAACTTAGTCGTAAACAAAAATACATTTCAAGAATCGCAGTACAAGTATTAATACAATTAAGAGCATGATAAAATAGTCTATTTTTTTGCAAACCCAACATACAGACATTCAGGTCTTCTTGTTAGCTTCAGGGACACAGTCACAACTAATATGTATAATTTAAGTAAACCTAGAACTACACTTTTAAATAACAGGAAGTGGTGCAGTGTGAAAAGCCCCCACTCCCCCGTGCTGGACCATGGTAGGCCAGCATTGAATGTTGTTCTTTTGCTACCCAGGATTCCCAGCAGAGTGTGACGGTGGTGCTCTTTCGCGATGAAAACACTCTCATTTCTGCAGGAGCTGTTGACGGGTAAGACACTCTAGCTTTAGTAAAATCCGCCTGTGCTCCTGTGAGTAACTCGCAGAATAGTACCACAGTGGAAAAGCCCAAATTAGCCTTGCATGCTTCATTCATAAAATTAAAATTAAAACCAATCACAATTTGCCACTATACCTGTTTTGCATTATCCTTAACCTAAAACAGTAAAGCAAATCTCTCAAAAAACAGATTTGGTATATCTTACCTGTCATCAATTTAAATACCAGTTTTTCTAAACAGATTAAATCATGCCTTAGTACAGCAGTGAAAAATACCAGCTGTAGTTTTTTTTTTTTTTTAGTTCAATGTATATGTATTTTTTTCTTCCAGTGTTGTTAAGATGTGGGACCTGAGGAAAAACTACACAGTCCACCACCAGGACCCCGCGCCTCTCCAGGCTTACCCGTACCCTGGAACCAGCTCACGAAAGCTGGGTTTGTCATAAACTGTTTCCCTTAATCAAACTGATTGAAATGCAGCATATCCTTGCATGTCAACCTGCTCAATTTATGGGGGGGTGGGGCATTCTGTTCTCTAAATCAAACAAACCTAGCAGGATTTGAGATTCAAAATGACAGGCCACATTTTGCTGTACACAGAACAGGGCACAATCTGATTAAGCATGTTGACACTTGGATATGGTGTGCTTGTGTGTGTACAATAGAAATGGTTCAAATACCTTTTTATTGCACCAGTGGTGAAATTACAGCAATTCTTCTTTTGTAGAAGTAAACTTGTGTCAGTTTACAGCTGCAGTACTTTAAGTCTGCTGTAGTTTGCCTTGCATTCTCAAATTCAAATAACCAAAATAAGAATTGTCTTTAATACACCAAACTTTTCTGTCCTTTTCCCTTACTAGGCTACTCCAGTCTGGCGTTGGACTCTACAGGCTCGCGCTTGTTTGCAAACTGCACTGATGAGAATATATACATGTTTGATGTGACTGGCTTGAAAAAGACTCCAGGTAAGGGATCAAACAACTGGGGTCTTGCTGTGTTGGGGTGGCTATTGGGAGGAGTTGGGTACACTTTTTATCGTACAATAAGAGAAACGGAGAAAGGAGCATGTAACGTTGCACGCTACACCGAATTTGGCATACATTTTAAAGGAGAATGAATTGATCATTCTCGATTTACTTTATCAAAGGTCTTGCAAAGTCTGTCAATTATTGAGCTTTTCCTTGAGCTGATTTGACTCTAAACTTCTTGTTCTATCGTGAAAACTGTACTTTCAGTGTTATCCATTACATTGTTGTTCACACTTGGCTACAACAGCCTGTAACAGTTACAAGTGTTCCTGGGATGCTCTTCTCTTATTGAGCTGCGTTTTGCTGAACAGTAGGGGGCGCAATACTTTAACTGTAGCCTGTTTGAGAAATCAGCCTTTATGATTTTTTTTCTTTAGCAAAGAATGGGCCATCGATAGTATGTGTGTTACATACTCAAGGTATTGGCATTGTACAACACTTAGCAAAATGCATTACAATAACGCCCCTGCCAATGCTTTTGCTCTGAAAAAGGGCAGCATAATGCAGTCCTATCAGATGCTCTGTCAAGTAGCTGTCAGACAGTAATGACAAATATTGACACAACTAACCACCTGAAAATGTGTTTAAATACACAATAAAAAAAAGACGAACAGTATGTTTCATGAAGTGGCAGTCGGTTTATTTTGGCATTAGCTTTGGGATACAGTACAGTGTTCTCTCAGTAGTTATATAGGCTAATTGCATGCCATGCATTATTATTATTTGTTTATTTAGCAGACGCCTTTATCCAAGGCGACTTAGAGACTAGGGTGTGTGAACTATGCATCAACTGCAGAGTCACTTACAACTACGTCTCACCCGAAAGACGGAGTACAAGGAGGTTAAGTGACTTGCTCAGGTTCACACAATGAGTCAGTGGCTGAGGTGGGATTTGAACCGGGTACCTCCTGGTTACAAGCCCTTTTCTTTAACCACTGGACCTCACAGCCTCCTTATGCATTTATGTTCTTGAACCATACAATGCACAGTTATTTTATGATGTGGTGGTTTTGTATTTGCCCCAATGCCCAATGATTTAACGTATCAGTGTTGCTGAGTTTTTGAGGTAGTTTTTGAGAGGTCGAACAGCTCCCTGCAGTGCTGTGAGAGCCCACTACCGCCAGGGGGAGCTCAAGGGCTCTCCAAGCAGCAGCAGCTGCACAGAATCTCTGAAATGTGTCTGTTGGGAGTCAGGCAGTAGCTGCCAAAGAAGGAAATCCCCCTCGTGTCCATTGCAGAGGGATTGAGGGGGTCTCAAAATAACACAACCAGATAGGATGTTGGCATAACTCTGCACAGCTGGCAGCTCTCTGATTTTATGACAGTTGTGGAATTTTTATTTTATTTATTTTTTTATGAAGCCTTGCCATGCCCATATGTGACACTGGCAGGTAGTATAAGGATTCTGAACAACCTACTGCCTGACCCCTTGGTTAGAGCTGTAAACAACTCAAACACCCTGCAAAGGTTGGGTCCTCTGTCAGTGTTGCTATGCAACCTGGAGCAAGGGGAAGCGTCTTTTGTTGCTGTAGTTTCAAATGGGAAATGTGACCCAAACTACTTTGCTCACTGACCTATACAGGGGCCAGAATTGCGTGTTTAAAAACCCTACTAGGGTCACTAATCTATAGGTAGATAGTTGGGCGCTTAAAAAAAAGTTCCTTTGCAGTTGTATGTAACTTCAATTAGTAAATAATAGATTCAGGTGAGATGGCCAATACCTGGTCATTTCAATAACATACCTAAATAAGGAGTTCTCGGACACAGGAGCGGGACCAGGCCTAGTGTGTGTGGTGTGTGTTTTTTTTTTTTTTTTTTTATATATAAATATTCATTACTGTACTTTAATGTATGGAAATGTAACATTTAAAACAAAGGGTTACTTTTTTTTTTAAATAACATGCTTACATTTTTAATCTTATTTATCCAGCAGTTAATCATCTGTTTTTGGACACATCATTTTTCAGCTAAATAAATACTTTATTGTGTTTACTATTTATAAGATCTGTTTAGTATAGATATCTCTTGTCTGAGCTACTTTTGATTGTAAGGTCATGGCCAGGGAAGGGGAATAACAGAATGACTCTTCCAGGGAAAATTGCCTTTTTCTGTTTTATTTCATTGTGACCTGATTTAACAAAGACAAAAGGCCATTGTGTGTGTTGTTTTTGTTTTGTTATGTGCAGTTCAGGGTAGGTACTTGAACCATTTTCTGCTGTATTGTTAATTGCAACATGACTCTCAAACCCAATAGAGCCTCATCAACTCAATATATAAAGTTGTAATGATGTACGTTTTTTGTGCTCCGGCTGGTTTCAAGCACCACCTAATTTAATATCTGATTCTCTCTCTTTTTTTTCAGTGGGAGTATTCAATGGCCACTTCAACTCCTCGTTCTACATTAAATCTAGCGTGAGCCCTGATGATCAGTTCCTAGCCAGTGGCTCTAGTGACCACAACGCATACATCTGGAAGGTGACCATTAACTGCCATTCTGTAACCGTTCTATAACAACCTCCTATGGGGCTCTCGTTTAGTTTTTATATGGAAGACGCAAATGCATGATGAGCTCATATGAGGGTGCCTTACCTCATATAAAGCAAGGGGGGGGGGGGATGATTAGGGTTAAAGTGTTTGTGGTTTTAAGTCTTTCAAGGAAACGGAGGAGACTGCAGGTGTGCATTTTGATTTTAAAAGTTATTTAAGCCTTTCTTGAGCAGATGTTCTGTAAAGTCAGCCATATCCCAGGAAGACAATATGGTGCAGATTGTACCGTTTCCCTGGCTTCATTCGTCATTTTGGTTTTGCAGAACAGCTCCCTCATAGTGGTTCATGGGGAATGAGTTTTTATCATTTGAAAAATGTGATGGCCACAAAAAACATGTAGACATACTGTACATCCTGAGCAAACTTAATATTTTGGTAATCCTAGAAGTAACTGTGTGGCTCTGTTTTGTAATCAAATTCTGTTGCTGTCATCCAGATCTCGGACCCCAAGGCTCCTCCCATGATGCTCCAGGGTCACTGCCAGGAAGTCACCTCTGTTGCCTGGTGCCCCACTGATTTCACCAAGGTTAGTAAAAAGTGATGGATGTTCTACTGTAACGTTATTGAGCTGTTTTCATGCGTCTCACATGAGAAGCCAGTTTTGGTGAAATACAGCAATATGCATAAACTTTATCTCTACATACATATATTTAAGAAACCCTTGTGGTCCACTGAAATATAGAATTTTACCGCCCCTATTGGCAGTAATTGTTTGGATCTTGTTAGAAAAGATTAACTTTGTATGTCTCTGGCAGATTGCTTCATGTTCGGATGACAACACAGTTCGGATCTGGCGCTTGAGTCGGAGGGCTGATGGTGAGAAGTCGGCTATCGGACCTGCAAATCTGGTGGGCTGGGCCTGTCCAAAAACCCCCCCCCAAACTTCAGGTAAAGAGAGTCCAACAATTTGATGCTGCTTTTTGCAAAGGGGTACTTGGCTTTGGCCTGTCTGGATACTGTTCATGGAAAGCCTCGTCTGCACGAGTTCAATGTGACTGTCCACCATGACTGTCTATCCAAAAGACTTGAAATGAAGAGACATGCATATTGCATGTTCTCTTCCCCACCCCAAATAAAAATATGACCACCTCATTATTGGACAAACATGGTCTTAACATTTAACTTTGAAAAGCCAATGAAAATGCAGTCAGCTGTCTTATTTTAAACACTTATTTATTTTTCTCTTTTCCTTTACTGTTCATCCAGAACCTGTGACCTCATTGGAACAAACTCCGGCCAAGACACCCAGAAAAGAAGCTTCTGTAGCACTCTCACCCCAGGCTGCAGCCTGTGCGCCCAGCACTGCAGACCTACCACTTCCCTCCTGCACGCCCTCCTTCCTCCAAACTCCGGGTCGCAAGAGTCATACCCCAGCCAGCCGCACACCCGCCACTCTCCGACAGACTGCCACTGCCAGCACCTCTATAAAGAAGTGGATCACCAGGACTCCCCATTCTCCTAGCCTTCAGACCCCCAGCTCTCCCAATCTTGGAACCCCTGGTTCTGCAGGTCAGAGGACTCCATCCCCCAGGAACGTGCTAAGCCCCATCGCCCTGAGCCCCATGCCCGCACCCCCTGCCTCAGAAAGGAGGGTGAAGCGCCGTCTAGAGACAAGTGGAGGAAGTGCTTTGGGATGCCCTGGAGATTGTGACTGTGTGATGGAGCTCGACCCTTCAGCTAAGAAGAGGCGAGGGCTCAGGGGAGTGTACTGTTTAGCAGAGGAGGAGCAGCAGAAGGAGCAGGGATCCAGCCCAGGCCATACAGAGCTGGAGGCCCAGCAGCATCTAGATGCAGGCCAGCAGATCCCTTCACCGGGGCACCTGGGCAAGGAGAACAGCTCCCCTGGCCAGGCAGACTGGCTCTCTGCAATGGGACAGAGACTGAAGAGAGAGCAGGGGAGTCCCAACAGCTTGAGGAGTCCCAGTGCCAAGAAGCAGGGCAGCAGGACTACAGGGTCTCCGGTAAATAGATTCCAACCAAGTCTCCCTTTTCTATTTGTATGTTTATTTCGAAGCTAAGGATACTCTCTCACCCATTGCGAGACTTCGGACTGGCTTTACTAAGCTTTTACTCCAGTGCAATGTTTTTTGAGTGGAGTAAAACAGACTCAAATAACAACAATTAAAAAAACAAAATGGAAATGGAAATATATTTATTTTAATTATAACTTTGATAGACCGAACGTTCTTATTAAATGCGGTCTATTAAAACGTTTGCCGCCTTGATTTGATCATAGTCTAACATCTAGGTTTGTGCAACAATTTAAACATTTGAAATTGTTTTATGTTCTTTCAGGCTCCCTCCACTCCAGGATCAATGAAAAAAATCTTCTTGTACTTCCAGAAGAAAACACCAGAATAAACTTGTAGACTACTGAGAGCTGCATGTGGCCAGGGACAAGATTGCAGCAACAGCAATGGAACTATATGACCCTGATGTTTTTACATTGCATCTGCTCAAAAAGAGGAGGCTAAGCATATACCTTATTAATGCTGTACTGTAAATGGAATTGGTACCAATTCATACTGGTTTCTGACTTTTTAAATGTATATTTTACTGGTCCTTGATGCGTTTGTTTATTGTAGCTGAACATGAAAAGGGGACAATTAATAGACCTGCTTTAAAATGGATAGTTTTAATATCTGAATCTCCATAACATACAACAAGGGTCTCAAATAGGAGGGTGTACAATAAAAACACTGAAAATTGGCCTGACACAACAAATCAAGTTTTATGAGGTAAACTTTAAATGCAGCATTTTGTTTTGTGATCAAAGCAATCATGCTGGGACGATAGGAACCTAACTGGAGCCGTATCCCACTTTCATATCCTGATGAAACCCCCTGCATCCTGGCCCATATAAGTTTTTTTTTTTTTTTGTTTTTTTTTTTAAACCTGGATCTCCTGACTCCCAATCCTGAACTTTTAACCATAAGGCCTTGTTCCTAACACTAGGAGAAATGTGGGGGTTCTATTTTCCCCTACTGATTTTTATATTTAGAGATTTACTGTAAATATTTAGCATGGCGGTCAACAGGTCTTGAAGCACAGGGTCAGTTTCATTTTCACATTGGATTTTAATTTTTTAATTGAAGTGGTACTGGGATAAAATTGTTTGGGAGAGGGTATCAAGATGACACAAGCAATTGAGTAGTGTTATACACCGTTTTGAGTGTGTGTATTTTAATATGTAGGTATTCATCTTTCACAAAACATTGTTTGAGGAGTGAAATCGGAATGTAATTCAAGGCATGGTGCCAACCTAGTGACCAATTGAAAGGCTTTATTTTGTATGTAAACTAAGTTGTATATTAAATGTATGGGTGGGGTCAACATGTTTGGTTTTGAATGCAGTAACATTTTTTGTGGCAGTTTTGATCCTTTTTATGAAATTGCAAGTTGAATTTTCCATAAGTGGGAAAATGTCACAATCTGCATTAATAGAAGCTGGAATGATTGGCTATGGATTTACCACTCCCTTTGTTTACTATTGCACGGAGGGGGGGAGGGGGTGATTTTTTTATTTTTTTATTTTTAAACTAACCTATCAATTGCTGTTTGTGGATTGTGTTTCAAATTTTTTTCACGTGACCAATAATTATACATTTTAAATACAGCCTTAGAGAACATGCTTGTTTTGTTGACAAAACAAAGCCGAGCCACGGCTACAATGGAACTCTGTTGCTAGGTGAAGGCTTGCCCTACCTCTGGAAAGGCTGAAATAAACCTGTTCAGGCCAACCACATTGACAAGATACAATGCCTTTCCTTTTTTTCTAATAACGGAGCTTTAGTCTAGAATAATTGGCTAGTATTAAAACACTAAGTAAAACAAAATGCTGGGAAAAAAGTTTATCTAGTGTTAGCTAGAATATGACAATGAATACAGTAATATCTTTTCATAGTTTTTAATTATGGTCCCACTTTGGTTTGTGGGGATCAATACCCTATTGGTAGTTTCACTTAAATAAATAATGCTGTGCGAATGTTAAAAAATGTCACATCCATTAGAACTACAGGTTTATGCATCATACAAGTAGTTAAATAAGAACTTCTCATGGGAGTCTTCCTTTCAGTTCTTTTGACTTTTCCTCATCTATAACTTCAGTGCCATGGGTTAGCATACCGACATACCTTTCATGATAATGCTTATGTGGTTCATTCCATTCTTGATTCCAGTGTTATTTACAGTTGCTATGTATTTGTATTGAAACTTGCCTGTTCATTTAACAAGGATGAGTTGCTCTTGTAAAGACCGTGTTTGTAATATACTTCTATTTGCCAAGCTTCTTTTTATATTTAATGTTGTTGTATCTGTGTATATAAAATTTATGTTGAACTTGATTTTGAATGTTTTATCATTGACTGTTCTGGCTGGTGCTGTTTTTTTTTTTTTTTTCTCCCCACTGGCATCAAATGCAACATTATTCCAGCCCCCTTAACTATTTGAGTTCCTTAAATGCTGGTAGATTTACATTTTGTAGCCTTCAACTTCAGCCCCAGTAATAGAGGTACTGTAGCAAGAACATTTCTTATGCAATGGGAATTGTGTTCACATACGTGTTCACATACTTATGAAACATTAGTGTAGTGGTATGGTTGACTTACCTGATACATACTATGCAATCCAGTTCAGACTGAAGTTTTGTGTGCCTACCCTACCCTACCCCAACCCAACCCAACCCACCAATTTTTTACAATTAAGAGGCTCTAAGAAACCAAGCATACATTCCTTTAAAGTTATGATTTTAGTAATTGCAAAACAACCAAATTTGGCAGGTGTTTCAAAATAAAATATTCAATATTTACTGAGTACATATTAATTACAAATGCATGCAAGTAGCACCAAATGGCAGAACCAGTACCAATGGCATCTCTGCACAGTGCTACACCTAGAAATGTAGTTTATTAAAGGAAAGTGTTAAACAAAGAAAAGCAATTGCTGTTCTTTTGAAGGTAAGTATTCCTTTAGTAAGGCTGTTCAAAATACTTGCTGTGTCAGAAGCACTGACTTGCTATATATACCAGTTCTAAAAATGCAATTTTCAATAGGAAATTTTAAATTCGTAAGCCTGCGACTGCATAGTAAATGAGTATTTAAATAGCCTCAGTAAGTACAAACACGCCTACTCGCCGAGGGTTGCGCTGGAAATGTTTTAAAGATGAACAATCTCAAACGAGGTGCCCTAAAAAAGAAAAGCAAACTTCACCAGAGGAAGAGACGCACTTCATTTTGGAAGAAGTAATCCGAATGAATCGGCTTTATTTAGAAAAGGCCTTCGTACACAACATTGTAAAGCAGAAAAAAAGAAGCCATGGCAAACAATAGTTAATACAGTTAATGCTGTTTCGAAGGCTTCAATAAATAGTGCAGTCATCAGAAAAAAAGTATTATGACATGAAAGCCTGTGCTAAAGACAAATAAGCAACAACAAAAAAAACAATTAGGAGGCGCACTTAACCAGTGCTGAAGAACGGGTGTCTGTAATTATTAATCCACATCTGATCAGGGGAGTCAGTAGCCATGATATTTTGCAACCACATTACTTACTAGACACTTTGCATCACAGACTGTCTGCATGTTCATTGAGTAAAAACACTTGTTTCGGAAAATATTGTAATGTTTTGTCAGGTTTTATTTATTTTTTTCATGAAGCAGGACTCAGGGAGACAGTGGAATTCTCGAATTCACGGTTTATTGAGGTACCAAGCAGAGAATTCCCGTTAAGGGCCAGAATTCACAACACCAAGAATAATAATAATAAACCCTATCTACCTAACCCTGTCGCAGACAGCAGCAGCATGCATTTGTACACTCATTCACTCTCTCTTCCCATGCTAACAGCATGATCCGTTCCCCTTACAATACATGTCAAAGACAGGCAAGGCAAACAAACAAACTGGACAGACAAGTCCTGCAACGATGCAATTTTGCTGGGTCATTACAACGTCTTCATTCTCTGAAGGTGCACGTATGTAAACATGCGTACAATCAATAGCTCCAAGTACATTTGGGAATGATACAAAGTCATAAAAAAAACTTTCACTTTTTGTTGCTGCACAGGGGACATGGAAAAACGATGCATTTATTTGCCCTCTTAACAAAAGCAGCCATTACCTGACCGATGCATTTAGACATTGACGACTGGCAGATACCAGAAACATCCCCAGCTGGTATTTGGAATGAGCCGGTTGCGTAAAGGTTAAGGCAGCAGTAACCTTGCACTGGTATGACACAGCTCCTGGCTGTAGCACTCTGTAGATCGTCCTTTAACAGACTATAGCCTGTTTATTAAGCTGGTATCTCTGTAAGACATGTTCATCTGACTGGTCAAGAGATGTCACTCTGGTCCTATATACTCTAGTTACAGGGTATCTCCTCCTTCTCTTTCCCCGTTTCCTTCTTTCCTCAAGCATTCTAAACTGTTGAAGATATAATGCCATGTTTGATTCTCAATTCCATATACCTCTAGCCGTGCTTAAGTTTATGTTGAAGTACAGATTGTGTGAAAATCACATATGTTGTAATTAATTACAAACTTAACACAATTGTGTTACCCTCATTAACATATTTCAGACAAACACCCTGAAACGACCACAATGTTCCGACAAAACCTTGAACCGACGCAAGGCTAGTTTTTCAGTGCAACTCTGATATTGAAAATTGGACGCAGCTGCACCCCAAAAAAATTGTGCAAGCCCTGCTGCGCTGTCGCATCTCTTTTGAAAATGGGGCCCTTAATTTTGAAGCCTTAGAGGGCAAATATTGGCCATAATAAAATAACTTAAAACAATAATGTAGCTATATCTTGCTAGTTTTACAATATTTATATTTTTTACTTTAAATATTCTGGCAAGTTTTACACTTGCTTCAGGCTGTGTACATTATTTTATATATTTAACAAGAGCTGACAGTGCACAGAATGACGGGGTGAGTATAAACAAACTTCTAGATCTGGCAATGGAATGTGAAACTAGCAATGTGATTGATTGAGCAAGGTTCCAGCTGTCCGTATATTGGATAGATACGGACAATTGGAGCCTTGTCACATATTCAAAATTACTGTGCTGCCTCACAGAATTTAAACTACCGGTAGCCATCTTGTTTACAGTTACAGATGTATAGTAACTATAAAACTGAGTGACCAATTACCTGCAAAAAAAATCCCAAAAGCACTAAGTAGACATGCCGATTTGGATGAAGAACAATTAAATTAACTGAAAGATAGCAAAATGAAAAAAAATACTAATTATTTTAACATTTTAATACGAGAATCGCCATGGGGGTCAGTTTGACCAATTTTGCATTTAAAATGTTAATTACTCTTCCGTTGTAAATCGTATGTGTATGTCCATTTTTGGCTTTTCCTAAATATATTAATTAAATATCATGACGGCGTTTGATAGCCAGAATCGCAGGACAGCGTGTGTTCATCTTCGCCCTCCCGAGTCAGCGCAGGGGTGGTAGCGGTGAGCCGACCGTAATAAAATAATTGGCCATTCCAAAATTGGGAGAAAATAATAAAAAATAATTGGCAATGACTAAATTTAGAAAAAAAAAAAAAAAAAAAAAAGATGCAAACTCTGTGAAAGTCTATTGCTTATTTTTCAATGTACCTGGGAGACATCAATCCTTTGTTTTGTTCCACAAATGCAACTGGGAATATATCAGAAGCAAATATTTAATCTTGAATGTAGTCATTTTGATTGGAATACAGCAAGCTGCACTCAGATGTATACAGCAAACTGAAAAGGCAGGTCGGATAACAACTTATGTGCCTAATATGAACGTATGTTATATATTCTTTTTTCCTATATTTCTTTTAGAAAAAAAAACATTTCTGTTTCACAGGTTTGTATGTACCAGTTTACACGTGTTTACACAATAGTGTTCAATGGAACTGCATCAGTGTTTACAACACAGCTCCTGGATGCAGGCACAGTCAGCTGGCAGAAGCGTACGCTCCTCCATAGAGTACAACATAGCTGTCATACCGGAAGTAGTGTTATATTTTCTTTTTATGTAGTATTAGAAACAATGATTTTGGTTTTATAGTTTTGTGTGTACTTATACCCGTTTACACCTGTACACGGGTATATGTACCTACCCGTTTCTTTTGAAATGTATATTTTATTATATTTTTTCACTGTAGTCGTGCTGTATATGAGCACATTTTATAAATAAAGCCTTTTATGTTTAATTTTCCATTTAAATACTGTGTTTCTGCGATGCAAATGTTAGATAGGATGTCAATGAATTCGACTTCTGAGTTGTATCCGACAGTATGTCTTTCATTTTCATAACAAAGCAGTTTAAAAATTTACGGGTCGAAGTGACCCACGTGGCAAACAAAACAAAACAAAGAACAATAGTGTGCAAACACTGGGCAAAATATATAGTTTGCCTCCCCTGTGCTCTATGGGTTAGGTGCCTATGGTCTCAATCAAGTTACAGTTCAACAGGAGAAAAATATACTAAAAGGTCACAAAAATCAAGTATGTGTGAAAACATTTTACAGTTTTGCACGATAAAAAATCTATACACCATCAGTGCAAATTGGAGAGATCGAGTTCTATCAGCCCAAAGTCCTAACTGGGGTTCAAAGAGTCACGACTGAAATTGATTCGATCTTAATCTGCAAATGATGGAAATTTAAGTCAGTGCCAATGGCAGATGAACACGTCATAATTGAAAAACTTGTGCTACCTCAATTTTAGTCAGGTACTGTAGGTTGATGGAAAATCACAAAGGATAGCATGAACCACTTAAAATGATCTGTTTGGAACTCAAATTACATTTCCTTATAAAGGTTTATAAGGTATTTTTTCATTTAATGGTTTTGCTCCTAAAATAGCTCACTTGATATTCAAATAGAGCTTAATCCCCAGTGGGTGGTTTTGTTACTCATCTCTCTCTGTGCCAAGGGGAACACAGTCAAACTTTAGATTCTCCAGCGTGACAGAATACAGCTGACAACAAAACAAATCATTTGGAGTTGAGGAACCGCGGGAACTATTCTGTGGTACAATGCGCTGCTCAGGGAGTGCTTATCTCACGGCAACAAGTAATCCCTGTTTCTACTGAGCCGTAACATAACTGATGGCTGCTATTTTTTCAGGTGATATGATACCCTGGAGAGCATATCAAAGCTTTTAATTGACTTCTGCCATGGAAGCTTTTAAAAACACTAGGGTGAATACATGCCCATGAAAGGAAAGTGCAGTAAATATGAACTTAAATACCATACACACAAATATTGAACAGCTGTGATGACTACGTGGTTGCATTTATATTTATTGCAATAGAGTACAATATGTTCAACCAATAAATAATTTTAAAATACTTAAAAGGATACCTTACATTATCTACAGCTATAGTAAAAGATTTTGAATCACCCTATAGAATTAATTAATTTTGCTTCATAAAGTCGAATGACACCTGCTGAATAATGTTACGTTAACATATTGAATTACATACCCCTTTGTAGTTTTCCTTAATTAAAAACTAACAAAAATTGAATGTACATAACTCTAACGTGAAATATTGTACTACTATTATGGCTTCCGGTAGACTTTTGTGAGACCATTTTGTAGTTTTTTTTTTTTTATTACATGATGTTAAGTAAAATATCTAAATTATGTTAATTCTTTATTATTATGTCTCAGTCCTAAAATTCTAGGTGATGCAAAACCTTTGGCAATAGCTGTACATTTTTGTAATATTTAAATTCTCACATGTTTAATATTCAAGTATGTGTGTTCTGAAAGATTCCCTATTGCTCTTCAGCGTGCCACTGTTTGGCATGCTTGCTTATTATTTCAGCAAAAATTATTTCTGAAAAAACTCCTTGAAGTCGATTGTGGGGTAGTGACGTACATTAGGCAAGCATGTTACTTATCCTTTTAAGACTACATGACTTTAGTTTCTTGTAGTTTTACTTTAGACATTATGTTTCATGGATTATATAACAAATAGTCTTGCAAATTGTATTGTAATTACATCTTATAGTTTATTATAACAGCCCTTCTTTTGAAATTCTTTTTAAAGGTGGGACTTGTTGACCATTTGAATATTTGAGATGCTTAGTTGATTCACCATCAGAGGCCTTGTATTTTACAACTGAGCATTTTCTGTTAAACAGTTTTGATTTATCTGTGATATTCCCCTGCCTCATGATTTTAATTCATTAGAAATTAAAAGAGGACCTCAGTGACTCACATAGCAAAATAACTGCCGTTTGGAGTGGAGTGTGAGCAATGTGAGTGGCTGGGGACCCACAGCGAGCGTGGCTTGGTCTTTGAGGCCCCACTGTGGTTGGGGAGAAAAGTAATCTGGGTCTAGTTTGTCTCATTGTGAATCAGCTACCATTCTGGTCAGGCTGAAACTTCTCAAGCTTGGCTATTGCCTTTGGAGTTCAGTAACATCTTCAGTCCTCCTGAATGGTCAGAGGCTTGCAGTGCTGAGGCAACATTAAGCATTTTAATTTGGGGGTAAAACAGCTGCATAATGACAAGAAAAAAGGTAAGGAAGTGGATGTTAAAACCTTGAAGACTACACCTTTAATATCATCAAAATATCAAAAGAATATTGCTTAAAGCAGTAGCAAATGCATTATGCATTAATTTTAAACTCAAAATGTAAATTGAAAACACGCCAGGGAATATACTGTTATCGTTTATAGTGACTCACTTCCTCCTCCAATTTCTTTTCAAGTTTCATAACCATCTTACCCAAAAGTGTCAAAACTTGAGTCATAAATAGAATTCCCTTTGAAATACTGCCAATGGCTAAAATATGAAATACAATAAATGTATTTCTGATTTTGTTGGTGGTTTTGTAATAAACAGCTTCCTGCAGATACCAAATGATTGCTACATGCTGCACCTGAACTTTCTATCCAGCTCCTCAATCTGCACTGTCTTGGTAATGACTCTTAAATAATAGCTGTTACAGACAGTCCACATCTGAGAACAAGCAGAGTTTAAGGAGAGAGCATGCATAGCTCATCAGGAAGAGCACTGGCTACAGGACAGGTGGTCATGTGATGAATGCCTTGCCATATGCCTTGCATATCTATGCCTTGCATATTGTGGTATTCTTAGTTTTACAGTGTAAAACTGCCACACACTGTTTCCAAGTGTTGGGCTTGTTTCATGACCCCTTTGAAACCTTGAAACCTCCAAGTGGGCAAAACTGGCAACAACTGCCCCACCTTCCACCATCACAGTTTTTTTTTTTTTTGGTTGGTACTCAGTAGTACAGCACATAATATACAATGCCTGACAATTTGTCTGTTTTGTTGTTGTGCTGATTATAAGGTGGGACTCCTTCCTGTTCTTTTATACCTGAAGACACTTGGGCAGTAAAAGGGTGTCTGTATCAAGCCTTGGTACAAGTCTTACCAGGTGTCCAGAACAACACTAACTAAATATGTCTTTATATTGTGAGGGGAAAAAAATGGTTTATATGCAGATTAATACTGTAGTTGCAGAGAAGCACCTAAATAAATCACCCCCTGTAAAGAGTAATGAGGATCATTGCTAAACCTCTATTCTACTCTTTTTATCAGTCCTTTGCACCTGTAAATTAATTACATTTAAACAAGCAAATAGATAAGCGCCTTTCTTAACCCTTGACTTTGAGTGGATTTATAGCAGTTGTTGCCTAGTGCGTTGTTGTGCAAAGCCCTGATGGAATCAGCCCAGATAACATCAAACCACAAAGTCTCTTTTTACCTTCCGTAAACATTCTGGAAAATGAGCCGAACAGTGTTTATACTCCCAAACAGCTCTATATTTATTCTATTTCTGATCTATGGCCTATTTTAATCCCAGGTGGTGGCTAACTGTTGGTCTGTAGTTTACTGAAAAGTGTGGGGTGACATATAGTTACACAATGGAATACAGCCAGCAATTATTCTGCAGAAGAAACGTAACAAATCAGTTAGACAAATCAAGAAGTGAAATATGGCCTTGTATGGTACTTGTATAACCAGTAAAACCTAGGCTTTTGATTCAGCCTTTCCTGCTGAGCAACAGACCATTGTTAAAGGTTTCATAAGCAAACCTATCTCTTGAGAAATTAACCCCAACACTGCCTTATAGTACAACAGTATCCAAAGCCACGATCACTATATTGAAAAGTACAATGTACCTGCATACTTCACGTCTTGTAATCAACTGAATATTTGCATCCACATAATGGGTCTTTGATCAACCATCCACCGTGCAACCTGTCTCAGGAAGACTCTCCAGCTTCTCGTGTGAATGTCATATTGCAACAGGCTTTTGTGCAAATAAAAGCTATACTCAGTCCCGTTATTGAAACAGTGATATCTACAATGTAGTTGAAAGAGACTGCAAACTTACTTTTGCCAAAATACAGTTTGAATATATAGTGATAATTTCTCAGAGGAAAATATACTTGAACTTTGACCCATTCGACTCCTTGAGACCATCACTTTCAGTTCAAGCACAAAATGTCTTGTTTTCAATCACCCGACAGCACCCACAGTACATAAATGTTCATTAATGATCAACAAAATGTGAAGAATACGTTAAAAAAAAAAAAAATGATGTAAAGCTGGTACATTCGTATACCGGGTTTCTGTGACAGTTTATAAACTCGACCTTCGGTCTCATAATGTATGACGTCACAGAAACCCTATCTATCTATCTATCTATCTATCTATCTATCTATCTATATATACATACACATATATTTGTGCGAAATCAAGCCAAATCAAGAGGATGACTTAAGAACTTAAAGTTGTCCCTCAAGTATTTGTTTTATAACACTAACAGTTTTATTTTCCTTTTAAAGGGGAAGGGAAACGGCAAGACTGTGCGTTAAAATTATTCACCAAATGCTAAAGATAACATTTCCCACTCAAAACACCCTGTATTTATCGTATAACACAATAAAAGACTTAAACCTATGGCAACCGGCACTTAAATTGTGATGTGTGCCACCATATTTGCTGCCGTTTTAGCTGGTTGGAGTGCTCGACCGGCGGGTGTAAACAAAGATGGCGAATCTCACAAGAGCACTGGAACTAATTGACTTTGAAGAGCTAGAATCTATTGGTAAAAACTTTATGTATGAATTTGAGCCAATCATACAGTGCCAAATAGGCCCTATTGAAACTGAAAGAAAGGATTCAGATTACTGGGAATCTGATCCAGATAGTGAAAGACAGCCAGATCCTGACAGAACAGCAAACAATTCTTATTGCAGCTGTGGTAACTGCACAGTAATGTTGACTCGTGAAGAATGTGTTTGTTGTTTTGAATTCCTGAAAAATTGTCAGGCCAAGGTCCACCCTGCATAACGCAAAATGCCAGTTTAAAAATGTGTGTGCCTTGATAGGAAGGTCCTGGATACTGCACTGCTGCTTTTTACAGATATCCAAGCTGACTCTGTATAACCTATCGCCAGCAGGTAGCCTGTGTTTGTATTTATGTGTTTCATAATTCTCGTACGCATTACATTATTATTACTATTATAATAATAACCCCCCTTCATATTAAAACATACATATAACAGCTTTAATGTTTTAAATTAAACGATAAGTTGTTAACGTATTATAAATATTATTTTATTTATTATTATTATTATTTTTAAAGTTTTATCATTTTTTCCCCTTTGGGTATAGTTTCTTTCTCATGAAATGACACCGCTAAAGCCACCTCTTGTCAACCTTTGAATCTTTATTGTCACTGTATGCTGAAGCTTAAATATGAGTGCATACTCATTCTCCCTTGTTACTGCAAGTGCTGTTCAAAGATCTGATCAAAAAACTGCTTTGTACACAAACATCTTTTCATGATCCGACAAAAAATGAGCCAAGATCCAATCCTGTTTTTTGAGCCCATTAGTACAACTAGTCCCAGGTCACTGATGCCAAGTGCATTTACTTTACTACTAAGTACTATGGACATTTGGAAACTGGACAACTGATGTAAAAGCTAAATGTAAATCGTATATCAATTACCTTATTATAATGATAATGTACAAAATCATCATCAGTAAGTCACAATTACAAAGCTCTGAATCTCATGTTAAAATGTGTCATTTTCCAAACAATTAGCATGAGAGAAATCACTTACTTCACACACTTCACGTACTTCCCCCACTGCCTTCTCCAACCAGGACGTCACAGGAGGGATTTCCAGCAATGGCGGATTACAGTTTGATAGACTGCGGAATTTAAACAGCTCGTTTGACATATACCGATCAAAAACAATCATAAGAACATAAGAAAGTTTACAAACGAGAGGAAGCCATTCAGCCCATCTTGCTCGTTTGGTTGTTAGTAGCTTATTGATCCCAGAATCTCATCAAGCAGCTTCTTGAAGGGTCCCAGGGTGTCAGCTTCAACAACATTACTGGGGAGTTGGTTCCAGACCCTCACAATTCTCTGTGTAAAAAAGTGCCTCCTGTTTTCTGTTCTGAATGCCCCTTTATCTAATCTCCATTTGTGACCCCTGGTCATTGTTTCTTTTTTTAGGTCAAAAAAGTCCCCTGGGTCGACATTGTCAATACCTTTTAGGATTTTGAATGCTTGAATCAGATCATCACGTAGTCTTCTTTGTTCAAGACTGAATAGATACAATTCTTTTAGTCTGTCTGCATACGACTTTCCTTTTAAACCCGGGATACTTCTGGTTGCTCTTCTTTGCACTCTTTCTAGAGCAGCAATATCCGTTTTGTAACTAGGTGACCAGAACTGAACACAATATTCTAGATGAGGTCTTACTAATGCATTGTAAAGTTTTAACATTACTTCCCTTGATTTAAATTCAACACTTCTCACAATATATCCGAGCATCAAAACAAACCCAAGATTACATCGTTTTCCCATCTATTTTATCATTTGAAAAGTCTTTCCTATCCCCTTTAACAAAAAATGGTTCAAACAGTTTTGTTGTGAAGACCTTGCTAAATCTTGCTCTTGGTCAGTTTACTTTGGGAGAAATCCACCAATGGCCTAACTCTTAACCAAATGTCTGTTTTATTTGTTAGTAACCAAGCCCATATGGTAAAATGAAGGTAGTGTAAGTCATATTTACGAGCAGTATAAATTATTAGAGTGGATATTATTCTCATTATCATTTCTCACATTGTTTAAATTCCTGTATTGGTTTCATCTGAGTAATATGTATTGTTAAATAACCTGTTTGACTTCCTCAAAGATACATTTCCTGTTCAGCACATTTCATGACATATTTTTATCACAAAAACAAGACAATCAATGCAAAAACCAAAAGTTACATAACAAATGTCCCTGATCATCTCCCACACCAATCACATGACCTGACTGTGTGAGTTTCAAGTTGTTGCCTAGCAACCAGTGCTGAAGTCCTGCCTGCCAAATACAACGCAATCCATTACACCATCAATGCCACACTAAAGACTCAAAAGTGATTAAGGGGCTTATATTCAGGAGGATGTGCATTGCAGCAAAGCGCAGCGCTTAAAAGCACCGACGAGACAGACGCACTGGATTTAAGCTGTAGAAGCAGCAACCAACAAACAGGCAACAGCTCCTCGAATGGAAACATCCATTCTGGCTCTCCAGACTGCAGGAGCCAGCAACTCCCCCCCACTCCTGCAGCCCCTACCACCGTGACATAACATAAATACAAGAACAACACTCAACAACACACAACACTTTGTAGTAAGAACACTCGATATAACAACAATAACCCAATAATTAACAGTAATATAACAGATGATAGACATTTTCCCCAAAACCCTGCAGTCCCAGCGTCCTTTGCGTTTCTATATACAAATTAGATACTGGCAGCTCGAGCAGCCGCAGCCCCTGTTCGCGGCAACAGGTGGAAGCAGAGAGCATCGCCATCTGTGCTCATTACACTGCCCCCACGTCAGGGCTGAACGTCCTGTCGGCCTACTGTCCTGTGTCAACAACAAAATCACTGAATCCTCGGGGCGGGCGACGAGAAAACGGGCCATGGTGAGGTGAGGGCCGTGTCTGTTGGGGGCTGGCTCGGCCCGGGGTCCCAGTGTCTGTGGTTGATTCAGGAGGGCCCAGGCTATCCGCGGCCTCGAGTTCCCCACTGGGCTCAGTACTGTCCAGGCCAGTACGGTAGGGGGCCAGATGCAAAACAGCCACCTGCCTCCTGGTCCGAAGCTTTACCCGGTAGGTCACGTCTGAGATCTGCTCAATCACTGTGCACGGGCTTTCCCAGTGGCTGGTCAGCTTCAGACACAGTCCTTTCTTTCGCCGATCCCCGGCAACGGGGGCAGGGTTTCCAAGCCAGTGATAATAATATTATCAAGTCAGTGATATTAAGGTAAGATAATATGCACCCTCGCTGCCTATATTAAAAATGCTATCGTGTTTATATACGGTATATATGTATATATAGGCAGAGGGCTTGGGGTTCCCTTAAGCCCCCAGCAGCAGTAGAATCGTATTATTGTGTTCTGATTGAAAATACTTCATATTATTATTTATTTATTTATTTGGCAGGCACCTTTATCCAAGGTGCCTTACAGGTGTTACAGGGCAGTACTGTATAGGGTTACAATGCAAGATTAATATTTAAATACACTATAGTTTACAGTAAGTGCAAATAATACTACTAAAATACAATATGAACTAGGATGCAACAAGCTAGGATCACAACATGTTATATCTACAATGACACATTAGAAGTGCAAGGATAGTGTGTGTAGCAAAGGAGGCTGAGCCTACTCAACTTTTCAAAGAACGAAAATATATATATATATATATACATACAATATATATACAGTGCCTATTGAAAGTCTACACCCCCTTGAACTTTTTTCACATTTTGTTGTGTTAGTGCCTCAGAGTTTCATGCATTTAAATGAGGATTTTTTTCCACTTATCTAGACACCATACTCCACACTGTTAAGGGGAAAAAAGTTTTTCTTGAGAAAAAAATTATATATTAAAAATACAAAACTGAAAAATCATAATTGGATAAGTCTCCACCCCCCTGAGTTAATACTTGGTGGAAGCACCTTTGGTAGCAATTACAGCTGTGAGTCTGTTGGGATAGGTCTCTACCAACTTTGCACACCTAGATTTGGCTATATTTGACCATTCTTCTTTACAAAACTGTTCAAGCTCTGTCAGGTTCCTTGGGGAGCATTGATGGATAGCAATCTTCAAGTCATGCCACAAATTTTCGATTGGATTTAGGTTGGGGCTCTGACTGGGCCACTCAAGGACATTTACCTTTTTGTTCCTTAGCCACTCCAGTGTAGATTTGACTGTGTGCTTTGGGTTGTTGTCATGCTGAAATGTGAACTTCCGTCCCAGTTTTTGCTTTCTTGCAGAGGGCAGCAGGTTTTCCTCAAGGACCTCACTGTACTTTGCTCCATTCATTTTCCCTTCTATCCTGACAAGTGCCCCAGTCCCTGCCGATGAGAAACATCCCCATAACATGATGCTGCCACCACCATGCTTCACAGTAGGCATGGTGTTCTTTGGGTGATGCACTGTGTTGGGTTTGCGCCAAACATAACGCTTTGCATTTAGGCCAAAAAGTTCAATTTTAGTTTCGTCAGACAACAAAACTTTTTGCCACATGGCTACAGAATCACCTGAGTGTTTTTTTTGCATACTTCAAACAGGATTCAAGGTGGGCTTTCTTGAGTAATGGCTTATTCTTGCCACCCTACCATACAGACCAGATTTGTGGAGTGCTTGGGATATTGTTGTCACATGCACACTTTGACCAGTCTTGGCCATAAAAGCCTGTAGCTCTTGCAAAGTTGCCATTGGCCTCTTGGTAGCCTCTCTGAGCAGTCTCCTTCTTGCTCGGTCATCCAGTTTGGAGGGACGGCCTGATCTAGGGAGGGTCTTGGTGGTGCCATACACCTTCCACTTCTTAATAATCGTCTTGACCGTGCTCCAAGGGATATTCAAGGCATTTGATATTTTGATGCCTTTCAACAACTTTGTTTCGGAGTTCTTTTGAAAGCGCCTTGGTGCTCATGCCCTAGATATAATGTAAAAAATAAATAAAATAAAGGTTGTTTATAAGGAGTGTGGCAAAGTGGTGAATGGTTACAGATGTGTGCAGTGCAGAACGGATACAAAATACACAGACAGTGATTAACAGGTGCAAGGGTGTTTATTGTTTTACAATGTCCAGAGCCTTAGGGCAAACATCTGTAAATAATAAATGTTGGAAGTGATACAGTGGCGTGTATCGCTTTGTTTGTAATCCTCGGGTCTGACCCGAAACCAATAACAAAAAGTTCCGTTCTTTCCTCACCTATACGTAACACAGAACACAAAGACACAGTGTTATTTTAGTGCGTGAAACTAGTGCTCTTGGTGAAAAGACGTTTGTGAAACAGGGAATTGCTGGTGTCCGGGTTTGTTGGTGGCCTGTGGCTGCAGCTCCGGATAGTGTTTAGTAGTCTTTAGAAACAAAACATTTCTAAGACGAAACAAACAAACATAACACTCACGTTTTCACTTAAACAGTGTTCTCCTTCTAGGTTGTTCTAACCATTTACAAAGGAACAGATCACGTACACTATGTCCCCTATTTATACCCTCGCTCATGACCAGTTAGTTAACGAGCGCACCCGCTCCTCCAATCCTCGGATGCCACGCCGTTTACCGTCTGGGTCATTAACTTTGGATACCGTAGCTCCGTCCCTTTCCTAAATGACCAACTTCCACCTACCCTACTGAATAAATGGTCTTGCCATTTAATTAAGGGTACTCTGTTCCTCTTACACAGTGCCCTCACAGGTCGAGAGGGAGATCTAACACCAAGAATCATTCAATCTCTGTCACAGGAGCCATAAGTTTCATATACGGTATGTTTGCATCAAAGACAAAAAAAAATCCATTCTCAGTTCTTGTGCATTATATTTTGCTATTAAAGTCTTTCATGGATTGACATTGGTCTGTGAAAATGTGTTACATTTACTGAAATAAAAACGCTTTTAAAACGACTGGGCTGATGTTATTTTAGATTCTATTGATTTTTTAATGTATTACTATGCAGGACAGCCACTATAAGATTGTTACCTTTATTAAAAATGTGTAGGGATGAATCTACCAATTAATCTACCAATTAATCAACTAATGCCCAAAAATTAACGGATCAAAAAATTTTAATGGAGTGACAGCCCTAATATATATATATAGCATTATAATATAATAACGTTCAATAAAATTAAATGTAATAATTGGCTAAAATTTACGAAAAAATGTATTTTAACCTAAACCCTAGATTCAGCATTCCAAAATTAACAGTCATTCTGGCTGTTGAGATACGCGCTTAGAGTACTCTCCCATTAAACACAGTACTCACACTAGCAGATCACGTGATCTGAGCACAGGTTTTAATTGGAGGAACCACCCACATCCTTCTGCCCCTGCTGAAGCACTACTGTAATGCACTGAGTATGCATTCATTTATCAGTGTTGATTTAAATTGTATCTTTTAATTTTGCATCACATCAGCGGTAAGAAACACAATATATTTTGTTATTTTTTTATTTTGGTGCATGTCTTATGCAGGCATTAAATGTAAAATGGAGGATAACGCAGTTGATCGGCTGAAGACTTGGTTAGATTGTACTGAAAAACTTAATCTGAGGGAGACCACAACCAAAAATTGAAATTGCTAATAAGAACAGGTCATTTCATAGTGGATGGTGTGACAAAGTGGATTGGCTGTCCAGAGGTGTAGCAAATAACCGTCTTTATAGCTGGTCTCGTTTATTTTTCAGTGACTCTGCGCTCGCATGCTCAAAGTATGGCTTTATTTTTTATTTAAAAAATCTGGATCGGGCTATAAGCGTCACAGCAAGTCGAGAGACAATGTCGGTTGTGAAGTTAAACTTCAACTTCTGGGACAGGTTAGTGCACGTGTATAAAACAGTGTGTTTACTGAAAAATAATATTTATTCACCAACGAAAGGAAGAAGAGGGGAATTCTCTGTCTTCTCTCTGTCACCGCTGTCAGTCACACAGCTGACACTGGGAGCAGCGGGAAGTTTTTTTTTTTTTTTTTTTTTTTTTTATAAATCTTTAGATCAACTCAGAACATTCGCAAAATGACAATAAATGTTTTTAATTATAACTAAAATTACTGTTTCTGGTTTTTTTTGTTGTTTTTTTTTTAATTACTATTGGGAGATTTTCCCATCAGCCACCTTTGCTTCAAGATACAGCTGATTAATGTACTTTGCTCCAGAATAGTTTGTCTGAATTGCTTCTTTTAAATTTTCACCTGCTTTAACAACTCTGTTTAGAAAACAGTTTATGTAAAGTATGTTAAAGTGAGGTGGTCTTGAAATCTAAATGCTATAATAATGTTGTATTTTAAACATACGTTGGCAGTGTGGAACAGTTCAGTTTATTAGAATAAATTACGGTGGACTACTGTTTTCTTTTTTCTGCCGGCTGGTGGAGAAAATGTGTTTAGTATCTTTGAATTGGGGCAAAACATTAAGAAGATATGAAAAGTGTTGTCAGTCAGAATAGAATAATACGATTCTTCTGCTGCTGGTGGTTTAAGGGTACCCCAAGACCTCTGCTTTATTTCGGCCTCCCCATTTTTTTGATCACCAGCCGCCACTGGTGTGTAGGTCAGGCAACTCCAGTGCATAGTGCATAGGGGTAGATCAAGAGCTCTACAAGTGCAGTCTAAACAGGTTTTAACCCAATTTGGCTGTTAAAAACATTTTCCTCACTAGCCAACAGAGAAAAGACTGCAGTAGCCCTTCCTAGTTTATTATAATATACTTAAATGTTACACACTGCCAGCGTATATTTAAAAATGCACTGTATACAACATGAATATAGCATTTCGATTTCAATACCACGTTACTAACATACTTTGCATAAAACATTTTCTAAACAAAGTTGTTAAAGCAGGTGAAAGTCAGACAAAAATCAAAAATTTCCTAAACTTAAATAAACAGCCAACAAAATAATTATATACCTGTGACTGAGAGAGAAGGAATTTAAGCTGTAAGTCTCCCTCCTGACCAGAAAGGATGCTGTGTAAGGTTGGTGGTATGCTTTTCCATAGGCAGGCGGACTCACCGGTAGGAGGAAACCAAAAGTCAGCCATGTTAGAGGAAGCGCGTAGCTGCAAGTACTCCGAACAACTCCATTGTAATCAGCTGCGGGGCAGGCAGCGATTGGGTAGGCCCGGGCGCCGGGCTGATTCCAGGGAGGAGTTTACGCTGAATATCTAATAAGCCAGAGAGCTGCCTGTTTGTTTTTGTTTTGTTTGATTTGCAGAGGATTAGGAGCCAGGGAGCTGCAGCCAAGAAGCCAGCATCGGAACCCGAGCACCAACCTCACGGCACAGGACAAAACACTGCACTGAACCGTGCAGCACAGCCCAACAGAGCACCACGACCAAGTACAGTACTGCACTGCACTGGGAGAGGGAAAGCACATAGCTGTGCACCAGAATACTGTGGGGCCGATTGCTCGTTGTTATTATTATTTAAGGATTGAAAACCTGCAGTATTCCCCCTGTACCATTGTTGGTAGACGGATGAACTTATTATTTTGTGTATTACAAATACAGACCATTTTTGGAAAGGAATTCCTGTCTGGACATTACGTTTGTGTACCAACCACTCGCATCACTGTCACAATACCGTACAGACAAAAAGAGAGTGAACAAGTTTGCCTGCGCTTGGGAAATAAACAAATACTGTTGGGAAATTATATAAATGCGACTTACAACAAACACTAACAGAGAAATAAACAAAACCAACAACTAGATTTGTTTCCAGAGAAAGGAAGTGATATCATAATATTAAACTGAGAAAATATTTCTCACTATACTGACGCTACCGGTGTCACAATGCAATTTCCCATATGGGGTGCAGTGTCTTCTGGGAATAGTAGTTTATCTGGTACATGCTGAAATGTGTTTCCAATCAGCAGAAATGCAGAGGAAAACTACAACTCCTGTAATTCCATGCTGCTTTCACATTTGGCTTTGGTTTAATGGGACTAAACAGTCAAGGGATTTTCCACACATCTGGCAGTGACACAGTTTTTTTTTTTCTCTACAGTCCCAGATGTTTTAAAAATGTTCCTACCGTTATGAATTTATACATTTTCCTTCCACTTCACTCATAATCGTACATACTCAGTAAAGCAGTGCTTCAACAGACACAGTTGTAGATTTCAAGTTAGCTATAATATTTTATAAGTAACTTGAAATGCAACTGTTTAAGAGCTGAAAACAAGTAAGGGTCTAGTTAAGTAATTGAGAGCTTGGTTGGAATGAAAACCAGCAGACACAGGGGGTTCCCAGGACCGAGTTTTAGAAGCCCTGCAGTATAACCTCATTTATCCACACCCCATTCAACCATGACTTCAATTATCCTCGGCTCCATGATGAGTTTTATCGCCGTAACACAGTACATTATTGCCAATGTAGACTTAATGCCCGCGATGCACACATAAAGACGCATGCATCAGTCTTAAAACCTGTGGAGCACACATCAAGACAGAAGCGCTACAGATGCGAGAATTAATTTCTTGTATGAACAGCAGAAAGAAGCTGATTCTGTAAAATTAGTTCTCCTGAGGCAGTTACTTAGTGGAACCCAGCAAACATATTTTGCCTCACTGAAACAAGACTGATGGATTTTGTCAAGGTTCAAAAGAATGACTTGCAGCAGTGAATTGTTTAAAAAAGCTGTTACGAAAAAAAACAAAAAAAACTGTTGGTATGTATATTGTTAAAATGTAAGAAAAGTTTAAATTACACAGCAGGCTTGTTTACAGTGGCTTGCATAAGTATTCACCCCCCTTGGACTTTTCCACATTTTGTAGTGTTACAACCTGGAATTAAAATGGATTTAATTAGGATTTTTTGTCAGTGATCTACACAAAATAGTCCATAATGTTGAAGTGGGGAAAAAATCTACATATTTTTCAAAGTTATTTACAAATAAAAAACTGAAAAGTCTTGATTGCATAAGTATTCACCCCCTTTGCTGTGACACCCCTAAATAAGCTCTGGTGCAACCAATTGCCTTCAGAAGTCAAATAATTAGTTGAATGGAGTCCACCTGTGTGCAATTAAAGTGTCACATGATCTCAGATTAAATACACCTGTTTCTGGAAGGCCCCAGAGTTTGTTAAAGAGCATATCTAAACAAACAGCATCATGAAGACCAAGGAGCTATCAAAACAAATCCGGGATAAAGTTCTGGAGAAGCACCAATCAGGGTTGGCTTATAAAAAAATATCCCAAACTTTGAACATCCCCCGGATCACCATTAAATCCATTATTAAAAAATGGAAAGAATATGGCACAACCGTGACTCTGCCTAGAAAAGGCCGTCTACCAAAACTCAGTGACCAGGTAAGGAGGGCATTAGTCAGAGAAGCAACCAAGAGGCCAATGGTAACTCTGAAGGAACTGGAGAGATCCACAGTTGAGATGGGAGAAACCCGGACGCTCCACAAAGCTGGGCTTTATGGAAAAGTGGCGAGAAGAAAGCCATTGCTGAAAAAAAACCATAGCAAATCCCATTTGGATTTTGCCAAAAGGCATGTGGGAGACACAGCAAACATGTGGAAAAAGGTTCTCTGGTCTGATGAGACCAAAATGGATCTTTTTGGCCTTAGGGCAAAACGCTATGTGTGGCGCAAAGCCAACACTGCTCATCACCCTGAGAACACCATCCCCACGGTGAAGCATGGTGGTGGCAGCATCATGTTATGGGGGTGCTTTTCATCGGTACGGACTGGGAAACTGGTCAGGATTGAGGGCAAGAAGGATGGAGCCAAATACAGGGAAATTCTAGAGGAAAACCTGTTTCAGTCTGCAAGAGACCTGGGACTGGGGCGGAGGTTCACCTTCCAGTAGGACAATGACCCTAAACACACAGCCAAAGCTACACTGGAGTGGTTTAAAAACAAGAACCTGAATGTCTTAGAATGGCCCAGTCAAAGCCCAGACCTCAATCAGATTGAGAATCTGTGGCAAGACTTGAAAATTGCTGTTCACCAATTTTGCCAAGAAGAATGGGCAAAAATTGCAGGATCCAGATGTGCAAAGCTGGTAGAGACTTACCCAGAAAGACTCACAGCTGTAATTGCTGCCAAAGGTGCTTCTACCAAGTAATGACTCAGGGGGGTAAATACTTATGCAACCAACAAATGTCATTTTTTTGTTTAATTAACTTTTGTGCCACAATAAAAAATATTTTGCACCTTCAAGTATGTTGTGTAAATCAAATGGTAAAAATCCCAATTAAATCCATTTTAATTCCAGGTTGTAACACTACAAAATGTGGAAAAGTCCAAGGGGGGTGAATACTTATGCAAGGCACTGTATTTTGTTTTAAATTTTGTTTTTGTTTGAAATCACAGAAAACTAGCAACACTTAGCTACAATTATTTAATATTAATGTGTGGAATAAATGAACAATAATACCTTGTGATATTTTTAGCTGCTAGACAGGTTTATAGGAAAATTGTGAGCTGAATAGCTTATTCCCATCATAAAATGTCTTATGATCTTGTAGCTTTATAGCATTTTTATCTGTATTTATTATTATTATTATTATTATTATTATTATTATTGGTAACAGAAAAAACTAGGGAAACGGGGTTGGAGGTAAATTGCAATTTGAAAAGATTTTACTAGGAGTAACACTGTCAAAGAAAACTAATTTTAAAACATTATTTTGTCTTTGTAATACAGTAGTCTCCATGTATATGAACAACCCTTAGAGAACACTTCGCCAAAGGGAACACCCATGTGGTGAAACAGATTTTTCCCATTGTAAACGCTCCGGCTAAAGGAACAGGAACTTCGCTTAAAAGAACACCTTCTTGGCACTGATAGCGATTCGTTCACCATGGCTACAGTACTGTTTTGTATAAAAAAAAAGAAAAAAGAAACTTGTCATCGCAAGAGTGCCCTGAGGGACACTGATTGGTTTATTAAATCTTTCCAGAACCATCATATCATTGAATTGTTTTGTATTCTGATTTCCACGAGTGAACCTCATCGCTACAAAATGGCATGTAAACAAACGACAAAAAGCGCCGCTGTTTCTCTTGCTACACAAAGTTGGACATCGTTCGAGCTCTTTAGATAAATAAATAAATAAATAAAACTTGAATCGGACACAAGTCGCCGAGCAAATTTGATGTTTCCCATTCTGGTGAGTTGCTTCACCATTCTGTTAAATAATGTACATGTCTTGTCTAGTGCTGCTGCATTTTGTAACTTGTGTAAGGGTGCTGTATTAATTTAGTTTGACAGTTAGTTTATTAACGTTAAGTTAACGCTAACTCCCATTATTTTTGCCTCTGCCATTGTGATAGACTGAAACACACCTGCCAGCTAATTTCATAGTACATAGCGATTAAGCTTTTTGACCGTGTTGTTTTGCTTTAGTTTTTTAACGTTAGTTTGTCTGTTAAACATACACTTGCCTATTGCTTTGCTTTTACTTATTCAGATCATTTTATATGTTGATGCACGTGCGTCATGACAAGTAATACATATTTATTTATTGATTCACATTGTTTCTGGTGGCTAGCTCAGTCTTAGTGAACGCTTTGCTTGCTTCCCGAGGGGTGTTCTCTTAGCCGGAGACTACTGTATATTGTATTGCATATATCTTCAGTAAAGGCTAATTTGGTTTACGTTACTGGCTTCTGTATTTTATTCATGCAGCAATGACACCGCATTTAACTGCAGATTTCACACATCCGTGGACATATGTCCCCCCAAGCACACAGATAAACAGAGTTCCACTGTGTATGTGTATATATTGTGACAAAGTGGGGGTGTCTTGCCACAATTCTGGACCTTTTCACTGTCTTTGTGTGTAAAAGAAACATTTACTGGACCACAGATGTTATTTAAACATGACAGGGCCTGTATATTTATTTATATAAAAAAAAAGCCTAACTCCTCAAAGAAGTACTAACTAAACAGAGTACAGTCCCTGACTGACCATCGGGCAGCTAAGCTGCTTACCGATACGAAACTACAACACACAGTTGTTACAGAGAAACACAGTACACACAGTACACAATTTACATGACTGTTTGGATGCAGAGCACACAGCTTTCTGCTCCCTCCAACTCGTCAGCCCTGAATTAACAAACTGTGAAGCTTATATGCCCCACAGTAACAAGTGTGGGCAGCTGGCTCTAATTTACAATGGTCATGCCAATTGCCAAAACAATTAACAAATCGTACAATTACAATTAACCAATTAAACCATTTTCATGAACATGGCTGCCTTTTGCAGATACCCTCACCAAGATGGAGTAAGATGTTCCCTAAACCCCCAGGGTCCTAAAGCCACCAAATTAAGATAAGGAACACCTACTATATCAATATATATATATATACATATATATATATATATATATATATATATATATATATTATATATATATATTATTGAATAGAGCAGGGAGGGGGTTAAAATCCTCCCTGCCAAACACACATGCAAATGTATGATTTAATTTGTTAATTGTTTTATTGTTTGGCAGCTGGCCTCATTATTGTAAATTAGAGCCAGCTGCCTACATCTGTTTCTCTGGGACATATAAACCCCAGAGTTAGTTCATTCACAGCTCTGCTGTGTGATGAAGTCTGATTGATAGTGTGCTCAAGTGTATTCAAAGGTACTGTGTGAAGCCTTTTGTTTTTGGTGTTTTGAAAAACTGTGTGTTTTTGTTATTTGTCAGGTAAATGTCTTAACTGTCCTGCAAGTTAGTCAGGGAACCTGCAAATGTTTAGTTAGCTAGGTGTTTTGTTTATTTTTTATTAAAAGTGCGTGCAAGCGTTGAACCTCCAATTCTGTGTCGGGTCTTTGTTTTAAAGGGGCAAAACGAACCTTGGTGAGTGTGGCTGTGTATAATTCTCTCTCTCTCTCTCTCTCTCTCTCATCAGAATTCTAGTGGTGGTATTCTGAACAAGCTGCAAGCGGGATACCACACGTTTTGGGACACCAGAAAACAGTGCATTACAATAATCAATTCTAGATGAAATAAAGGCATGCATGTCTCTCAGCATCAGATACAGACATAATTGGTTTAAGTTTGGCTATATTTCTCAAATGGTAAAAAGATACTTTAGTAACTTTCCTAATGTGAGTCTCAAAGGAGAGATCAGGAGCAAAGATGACCCCCAAACTCTTAATTTCTAGTTTTGATTAGAAACTACAAGCTTATGTAATCCTACATTTCCTTTTAGTTGGTTCTGTGAGCCCACTAGCATAGCCTCTGTTTTCTGAATTCAACATTAGAAAATTCTGTGACATCCAATGCTTGATGTATTTTAAGGCAAGTAGCTAATAACACCCAAGCAGAAGAAATTCCTGGCTTTATGGACAAATATAGCTGGGTATCATCAGCATAGCAATGGAAGTTCATTCCGTGTCTGTGGATAGTGTCACCTAACGGTAGCATATATAATGAAAACAACAAGGGTGCTAGAATGGCCCTGTAGAACACCCCAGACAACTTCTGACAATGCTGATTTGACCTCCCCAACAGAGGCAAACTGAAACCTATCAGACAGATAAGATTTGGACCAGGATAGGACAAGGTCAGACAGTCCTACTGTGCTTGCAAGATCATTCAGTAGGATGGAATGGTCTACCGTATCAAAGGCAACACTTTGATTTAGAATAATTAAGACTGATGGAAAGCCAGAGTCGGAGCTTATCAGCAGATCATTCACAACTTTGACAAGGGCCGTCTCAGTGCTATGTGCAGCACGAAAACCAGACTGAAACTTCTTGAATATACCATTAAGAGTTAGACATTTTTGTAATTGCATTGCAACAACTCTCTCTAGAACCTTATCTAAGAATGGTAGGTTAGAGATTGGCCTATAGTTATTGAGGACTTTAGGGTCCAAATTGTTTCTTATGGTTTCTTAAGCATAGGCTTTACCACAGCTACCTTAAGTGAACTATACTGGAGGAAAGTAAACCATTTATAATTTAAAAAATTGGGGTATTAATAACACCAAGACCTTTTAATAGTTTTGTAAGAATAGGCTTGAGAGAGCATGTAGTAGCTCTCATATGTCGAACTAGCTCTGTCAGTTCCTGCAAGGTAATCAAAGAAAAAAAAAACATAGTAGCCTTAATAGGTGTAGTTGGTAAAATTGTGCTGGAGTCCTTAATAGAAGGTGTCTGTGGTAAAGAAATGTAAGAAGTCATTGCAGCTGTGAGAGAAGCCAATGTCAAGGGTAGGACTATTAGGGGAAAGGTTAATTAATTTCTCTAGGGTAGCAAAAAGAAATCTAGGATTATTTTATTTGTTGCAATTAAATTAGAATAATATGATGATATAGCCAATGCCAGAGCCTTCCTATATTTAACCAGGTAGCCCTTCCATGTGATGTAATGAACGTGCACTTTAGATTCCCGCCATCTCCGTTCTAGTTTACAACCTTCATATTTTATCTTACGAGTTGTATCATGAAACCACGGTGAGCTTTTTTTAAAAGACACTCTCCGAGTTTTGATTGCTGCTATAGTATCTAAGATACCAGTCAAGGTGGTGTTGTAGGTATTAACCAGCTCATCTACTGAATATGACTCAGAGAGTGGTAATGAGTTCAAGACATCAGAAAGCTTAACAGTGGTTAAATAATTACCCAGGATTTAAAAATACAGTCCACAGTTTTTGTAGATACTGACAGATTCACCTCAAAAAGAATGACAAGATGATCAGAAATAGTAAGATCTAGGGTTATGACGTTTTTAACAGCTAAACCATGAGAAATTACCAGATTTAAAGTATGGCCACGATTATGTGTAGGACCTTTGACATGCAGGATATAATCTAAGGAATCCAGTAGCCTCACAAATTCCAAGGGGTTTAAAATCACCCAATAAAAGAATCCTATCATATTTGACTGTCAATATACTGTAGATAGCAGATCCCCCAAATTCAGTCAGAAATAGCGGGTTTGACTTAGGTGGTTGATAAATAATTACAATAGATGAATAACCAAATTCCTGTTTGATTCTAAGTTCACAACGGAAAACAGTAGCAAGTCCACCTACCCACCCAGTACAGCGAGCTTTCTAAAAAAAAGAATAGTTAGGCGGAGAAGCCTCAATCAGGGAAACATTGTCATTAGGTCCAAGCCAAGTTTAATTTAAAGAGAAAATATCAACACTATAATCCTGAATAAAATCAATTAACAGAGCCTTATTAGACAGAGACCTGACATTAAATAAACCTAGGCATAAATTGGTCCAATCAAGAGCATGTGATTGAGCAGGGGTAATAGGAATTTGAAGGTTACTGTAGCATACACCTGTGTTTACTCAGCGGGTAGCGGGAATGGCAGGATACTTTGAACCTGAATTTTACATGCCTCTTTAGATTCCCTCTCCTCCCCAGTTCCTAGTTTATTAGGGGTGTGCAACAATATGAAAATGGTACATTGATATCAATAATATCAAAGTTTTCCAAAACATAGAAAAATATAATAAAACAATTGCATTATGAAACATATAAATGTGAAAAGATACAGTGCTTCCTCCCTATAACACGGGTCTCGGGACACACACAATATGAGCGTTATAACCGAAGAGCGTTATAAACAGGGGAGGGGGTGGAGGGCGCAGCGCGACACATAACAACACACATCTGACTAAAATACAAAATAAAATAACTCCCTCTCTATAATGCACACAAAGTGAAGCAAAAATTTAACTTTCCGTGAATTAACCATGCATAAAGCACCATGTAATCAACGCTATATATTTTACAAAAAAAAAAAAAAGGTAACATTCCCACTTGTGGATCATTTTAATTAGCAGTTTCTAAACTGTAAATAGCCTGGCTAAACGGCGGTCGGGAGTTCAGTTCAAAGCGACAGACAAGCAAACCAAGTGCGAGAAGGAAAGCGGGTCTGACGAGGGGAAGAGGGAATGGGCTCGCCCCAGGTTCGGCTGACGGAGAAAGCTGCAGCTCCTCTCGCAACAAAAAAGGAAATACATTAGGAAAGATAAACACGTAATAGGCCTAATATTTATTTAGTTATAAAACGAATGCTGAATAAGATTTAAAGGGAGAGACAGAAACGGAAGTTAGACTGAGAAGTTGTTTATAGAAATATTGCATGAATCACTAGTATAGGGAATTGGGGGACAAACTGTAGGAGCGTTATATCCGAGGCGCGTTATAATCGAGAGCCTTATAGCGAGGGAGTACTGTATTTACATAGGAAAAGCAGTAACTTACTTTAACTTTGTGGTGTTTTGTTTCACAATATCCATGGAGAAAAAAAAAAAAGGTATTTTTATATTGTTTTACTATTCCATCATCAGCCAGTCTGGAAGTAACTGAATCTTCAGCTGCTGCATGTAAATGCTGACTCATGACACCTCTAAAAGTATTAAGTATGGTGTCACACCGAATTATTTTGAGATGTGTTTTGATGTTTTAAAAGTACATCTCATTTGTAATACCGAAAGTTCACATATTAAAAATAATAGTGTAAATAATTAATCGATGACACATGCTCATATCTCAAAATAAGTCAAAACAAATAGTAGCATGCAAATAGCATTTGGTACCTAAACGCCAATCAATGGAATAAAATGGTTAAATAATATTGTAGCGTGTGGTCTTTGCCTACGAGACTGACAATGATTGGTATGCATTGGGTTTGTTGTATCTTAATATAAATAAACTTGATTTATACTGCGTTTGTATTTTTAGCAGTATTGGCAATAAAAAGTATGTCTGCGAGCATACGTGATTTTTTTTTTTTTTTTAATTCCACGCTATCGCGATATGGAAATTATTATCAATATCTATATTATATCAAAATATCGATATTGGTGCCCATCCCTTGCGCCAGGCCCACCACCATTGTTGACATCCCTTGGGTCGACCTCACTCGTCACGTGAGTCCCCGGCTTCCTCCCCACATCCATCCACATCACATCCTCACTACCTAGGCCATCTTCACCCTTCCCGGCTTCTCTTACCACCGTGGCCCGTCTTACCCCATCCGACTCGGCTCCTCGGCCTCCCATTCATTCCTCCCATGGCCACCTCCAACTCGGCTTCTCTTACCGCCAGAGCAGACATAATTGCACTTAATTCCGATCAGGCCTCTGCCCACTGACCCCGAATGGCTGCCCTTACCTCCCTCCGCTGTTCTCTGGTAAGGCCGAAGTCCTTGTAACTGTGCTCACTGCCATGGGAACTGCAGTTGCTGAGGTCGCCATAGGAACGGTGAGACTGGTCGGCCATTTTTTTTGTTCCACGAGGTCCCCATGATGTGTCAGCCATTTTGAGTACCAGGCAGTCCTCGTGGCTCGTCAGCCATCTTGTGCGTTGCCGGTCTGCACCTGGCTCCTCTCCGAACCCGCTCTCTTCTATGTCTCAAGCCAGGTCGGCTTGCGTTTCACTGTGGCTTTTTTTTGGGTATCCTCGTCTGACTCCATAAGGTCACTTCTAACACCAGTGTAAAGTTTTCGGGTTATGGCTTTATGGACTCAGATGGAGGCAGTGTTTGACGCAAAAATGGGGGTAACATCCTGTGTTTATTGAAAATAAGGATAGAGGGGTGAAAGAGCACATGGTAGGCGAAAGTATGGGAAGGAGGGGTCAAGACACGCACATACACACACACACACACACACACACACACTCACACTGCAGCTCCTCTGGCTCATCACTTGGACTCATGTCCGGATTCCCTTCTTCTTCTGTCAGTCGCTCCCTTGTCCCAACTGGTTGTCCGTCCTCTCCCTCTTTTCCTCTCACTTCCCTCAGCAAAGTTCCCGGGGGGGGGGGGGGGGGGTTAATGGCACAACTGTAGTCGGGGCCCGTCTCACGGCTGACAGTAGTAATGGTGGATGGTGGGTGGTTCTCTTATTTTGATGTTGTCTCCTCACTCCTATCAGTTCGCCTGTTGTCTCACTCTCCCCACCTTACGTCATTCCTGCAGCTTAGATGCAGGCCAGCCCCCTCTCGCTTCTCAGATCCAGTTGGAGGAGACCTCTTGTAGCCTTTCCCCTCCGCCCAATCAGCGTCCTTGCCACCTGTCCATCATGGAGGTCCTCCGAGATTCCCGCCACCTCTCGAGGTTGTTACAATATACATATATATATATATATATAGGAAAGGTGAGCCTGGTCTGCCATTTTTTTTTGTTCCACGAGGTCCCCATGATGTGTCAGCCATTGTGTGAGTACCAGACAGTCCTCGTGGCTCATCAGCTCCCGTCCTCAGTCGGCAAAGGAATAGCGTGGACTCTAACTCGCGACGTCCAGATAGGGCATATCCTGCACTCCACGTGGAGTGCCTTTACAGGATGCGCCACTCGGGAGCCCCCTAGATGCAGTATTTTAAGGTTTTTTGTCGTTGTTTCGGGTGGTACAGAGTTGTACTGCTCCAGTGCTGTTATTACATTTGGTCTCTAATTGTCCCTTACCTGCGGTTGAGCGGCTTGGAGCCTGTCTCAAGTGTTGGCCCTGAACAGCCTTCCTCACTTCATTTAAATCACTTTGATAATATGACCTTTCAACTCTTCCAGCCCACCTCTACATAAAAAAAAAAAAAAAACTGCGAGCGCTGGTGGGGCTGGCTAGGGTAGAGTTGAAACATCACATTATCACAATATTTGAACATATTAAGTAAGGCTGTTCAGTGGCAGGCAGTTAGGATTCTCAAGACAACATCAAAGCAAGATCGAAGACATGATGAAAAGGTGTTCAACTGTGCGACTTGCAATAGGGCTAATAATACAAGTCTATGTGTTAATCATGACTAAGGATACGATTTTGGCACAGTGGTTTATAATAGTATATTTTTATGGGCCCGACCAGGAGCAGGAGCTGCAAGCGGAGCAGCACGGAAGAGGCTTGAAACCCGCAGAGCAGCCGCCTGGGATTGGGGACCCAGCCCCGTTAGCAACCATTGGACAGCTGACCACGATGGAGGCAGCCGAGTGGCGTCGGCTGCAGGAGCGGGACCCCGATCTCCTTCCTGTCCTGGAGTGGGTGGAGCGGCGGCAGCATCCGTCCTCTCTCCGGTCGTGAAGGCCGTGTGGGAGGGAGTCCTGCAGCATCCATGGGAAGCCCCCGCCGAACAAAAAGGCTGCTGGCAGGTGGTGGTGCCCAGGGTCCTTCAGGACACGGTGTGTTGAAGGCACATCACGGCACCCCTGGAACAGGCCACTTCGGAGCCACCAAAACCTTGCGGCAACTCTGGCAGGGCTTTTACTGGGGCCTATATATTCTTCAATAATAAGAACACTAACCCCTTCAAAAAAAAAAAAAAAAAACAGAGTTTAAAAAGTCTAATCACACAGGCACTGTGCCAAGAAGCGGGCATCACAAAGATCAGAAAAAACACTACAAAACAGATAAACCTCTCGTTTTATCTAGTTTTGTTAGCAGTGTTTAGTTTCAGAGAAAGTGAATATTTATTTTCAACAGAATACTTGCATTGTATGAAAAAAAAGTTTCAAGAAATAAAATGTAAGTATTAATTAACATTTTTTTGAAGATGCAAGCCCACTTTTTTGTTTCAAAAAATTAATTAACAAGCGCTGTATGTGATCAACAGTAACCTATGATCTGTTTTCATTTACATGCTCCCTCTGCTACAAAATACAAATCTCATTCGCTGACCTACCTAGCTTCACGTAAATGCTGCGTGCATACACAACCAATTTATAGTTGCTAGCATATTTGTATTTTCACTGTTTGACGAACTGCATGTTAAAGAAGTGAAGTAAGTGCGTAACCAAATGTGTTTTTACATCAATTTCCAAGATTTCACAGAGTTTTGTTCAAATTCAGGATTTTCACGATTTCTGTGACCTCCATGACAAAATCGTACCATGACTGTTATGACCATCACATAAATTCTCTGTCTTACACCGTATGCTACACATATCAGTCAACTGTGTATGCTTACCTCTAAACTTATTTCTGGTTATCCTCAGAACGGATGCAAATTATAAATACGTACGTGTGCAAAATAAATGTGCATTACTTTGCTACACACATTATTTCTGTTTTGTGACGGACATTCGTTGTATGATAAGAACTTTAAAATGAATGAGTATACAGGCTGCCTCTCAATCACACTTGTGAGGAATGAAAATAAAGTTATGCAACTACATACTGCATGCATTAAATTTGTCTTGAGGCCAGGTTGTGTTCATATCTCACACATACCTGTGTTGTGCAAGTAATCTGAGTCATAAAAATAGCACTCACATTTGAACTTCCAATTGCCTTGAACCAATCAAACACTACTCCCTGCCTTCCAGAGGTCGACTCATGATTAGACTGACAGCAAATCCATCAAATAGTATACAATCCCCTCGACAGACTTGCTATTGGTTTGGGCTTTACATTGTGCACTTCTTATTGGCTCCAAAACTGTAACTTATTTTCAATTGTGTTTTTTTTCTGGTAGAATACCATTGGTGTAAAAACTGACGTAGTCTGTTTCGCTTTTCTGGTTGGTTAAGGGGTTTACCGGTGACTACGCACGGGCTGACTGCGAGGGGCTGGTCTCCCGACTGACTGGTGGAGGTATTTTGGTCGCAAAGGTGAGGTTACGTCGGTATGCTGTGGCTTTCAGTTATGCGTTTATAATTATTTAATTAAACCGAAGTTAAGCTGTTGCAGGAAGTACCGTTTAAAGTCGTCAAGCCGTTTGGAGTATAAGCATTTCTCTTATTCTATTAAATTTCTACAAGAGGCGTTTGTTCTGTAGAGAATGACTCGATTGCCCCTGACGATTGATATAGTTGAGAGAGGTTCCCAGTCTTCTTCTCGGACTTAGTCTGTAAATAAACAACGGTGAGCTACCGGAGATCGCCAGAGACGTTGAAAAAGCAAAGTCGATGTTTCCAGAGGAGGAAAGCATGTTTTTCGTGATCAGATTGTTTTAAAGTTTAAGCTTTTTTATTATTATTATTTTTATTTTTAAGTATTGTACATCCGTTTTTATTTTTGTGTTCTGATCTGTTCGTGATCGTGTTGGAATTTGGAATACTCATTTTGCAAGCATAGATTTAGCAACCTGTAGATTATTTTTTCCACGAATAATGTGCTCGTTTTTTTGCAGTTGTACTCTGATTATATTATTCCCATTCGGAAAAGAGCGTATATAAATTGCAATTGATGCCATAATTTAATAGCCGAGTTTTAACATTGATTGTTTAGTACATGACACAGTAGAATTTAGTGAATTGAAAAACAAGTCAATGGTTGTTGCTGATGAATCAGATAGCGATTGTTTTTAAATATATATGTATGTATGTATGTATGTTTTGAAACTTGGTGATCCGACCTTGGCGGACTTCGGCGTTCTCTCCTTCGGTTTTAAATTGTATGATCTGCCGAAGATTACAGTCACCTTGAGAAGTGGAAATATATCCTGAACATCTTTTAGTTACCATACAAGAAAATGTCGGCTATCTCGGCAGCAGAGAAAGTGGACGGGTTCACACGAAAATCCGTGAGAAAAGCACAGAAACAGAAGAGATCGCTGGGCTCGTCTCAGTTCCGGACCCAGAGCCATCTGGTCGAGCTTTCACCCCTACCACAGCTCAAAGGTAAGGATACAAACTGCTCAAAATAATAACATTGATAAGCAGGGTTCACTTGACACCGCATCCAAAAATGTACAGGAAGTAACCCCATTTTTCATAGAACTTTACAGAATGTATTGTAATAATAAAAAGTTAAATGTTGTGTTCTTGGGGCACGACGAACTATTTCGAGCATAAACTTAAAAATATTCCTTAAGTACGGTACCGAATTGTAAATAAAGCATGTTTTTAAACTCATTAAAAAAAAAAAAAAAAAACCAAAATGAAAATGAAATGTAATTGAACGTGATGAAACAAATATTGCATTGCCTAGTGCAATTACAAACCTGACATAAAATGATACTGTTGTGTTACTTTGTTTGTTTGGATTACAGTCCATATTTTTACGTTATTCACAACTGCATACTAATAGTCTTCATGGCCTGTCTTTCCAGACGATTTTTCCAAAGACAGTATTGATGAATAATACTCAAGAGAATGTAAGATGATATGGTAACCGTGCAATGTTGTAAAGCTGGAATTTACTCGTAGCATGTAATACTAGCTTTCCGTTTAGCTGGTAAACCGCAGCAGATAACGAGAAACAAATGTATATTCTACCTTTATTTCTAAAATTATTTATAATTAATTAATTAATTATTGTTTTACATTTTCTCGTTTTTGGTCTCGATTCCATTACTTTTTTTAAATATAAAAACTGTTTGCATTGAAGTTTACAGTAATTTAAAACGACTTTTTCTTGTCATGTAATAACTAAGTCACTAATTTGATAACCACATTAATTCCCTTTGGCTAATACCTTAATAAAATAGGCTCTGTTACAGTTACATGGCGTGACCTTAAACAGTTTCCTGATTGTATAACATTTTGTACATTTGCTACATTTGAAAATAAGCACTGTTCATTGTGCAAGATTCAACACTTAAAGAAGCGCATAGACGTACTTTTATTTACTGTACACATTGAACTGAATGAACACTCATAAAAATGCAGTGCTTATAAACGTACGACGAGATGTTGCTATCAGGACAACTGAGGAAGTCAGCCCCTCCGGTAACTTTTTTTTTTTTTTTTTATAAAGTAACAAAAACGCGTGTTCAATGCCAACATGAACTACTTTAGATGCGTAATGACCGCAGGATAGGATACTGACCTTAAGGTTAGGGTTTCGGTGTAGGGAGATGATTATTCATTGTTTTATCAACAATCATATGATAGCTAATCAGAGTGCAGTGTCCTGACAGTATAATTTCGTGTTGTCTTTGTAAGGACAGCCATAAAAATATACTACAGTATTGCAAATAAAATGAAAGCAGCATTTTGGACACAGTTGATTTTGTCACGGCTGTACAGCAGTATTGCATATTATTACTGCCGTTTGTGCAGAGGTGGGCTGATGATTTTGATGACACATGCGTTGCTCAAGTTCATCCCAAACATACTCAACTGCCTTGAGATCAGGGAATTGTGGTAGCATAGAAGATGCCTGAAGTCTCTGTCATGCTCCTCAAATCAATCAAGCAGCATTGCTGGGTGGATGATGGTAAAATAAACAGTGATATTCGAGTCACCTTTTGAGTTAAGGAATCGAGGGTATACCAGGAAAACAAGGGTAATGCCAAATCCAAATCAGATAGACAGGGAACTAATAATAAAGTGGTCAGACTGTATATACTAGGTAGGCCTACAGGTTGTCTGGTCACAGATGCTTCAGTTGTTACAGTAAATTGTAGACAAATCTTTTGATTTCGTTCAGATGGTTCTGTGGGGATGGAAATAAAACTTCCAGTTTTCATAGCTGTTTTCCCTTCCAGCAGCTTACTCAGTAGATGAGGATAACACCGTGTAACAAATATTTATTTTTTTTGGTTCCTGGGTAGTAAGTGTTATTTCCTAATTGCTTATGCCTCAAAAGTATAGAAAATGGCTATTATTCCCCACAAACTTTGCTTTTGTGACCAGGACAGTGATATTTTGAAATTTACCTATTTCCAATGAGAAAACGGGCGAATTTGTGTCTTTTCGTTCACATAAAGTCAGAAAAAAACAACATATGAATCCAAATTAACATGTATTTATACTAAAGTAATACAAAAATGACTACAAAAGATTTAGAAGTGAGTAGTTTTTCGAGATTTACGATTATACTGTAAATCACTTTCACGAATCAGCCCCCAAGTGTAGTCTCCCATCATGTTAAAAAATTGTGTTACATAGTGTAATTAACAATGTTATGGGGCTAATGAAATAATGCCATAATGTTACTGGTCATGCACTTCCCTTCTTCAGTATTTTGAAAGAAGAACATTGCTATATACCTTACTCGGTTAAAGAAAGCTGTAAAGAATTGTTTACCACGAGGTTGCTAAGGCAGTCTGCTACTGCACTGCACCTCCTTGATTTCAGGGTCAAAGCATGTCACTGGTGCATAGCACTCAGTCATTAGCAATAACCACTGGGTGTGTGTGGTGTAACTGTGTTTCAGAGATAATGCAGAGGGCAAGTTGAAGTATACAGCAAAGATTGCCATGAACTAGTAATGCTACATGTGTATTCAATACAAATGTTTGGAGCTAAACTAGGGATGCAAGTCAGTTGTGATGTCATTTCTCTTTTCATTGTTAACATCCTGACAACTTTTTACACTTAGGAGTTTAAAGTCTGTTTCAAAACTCTTTTTAACATGTCGGCTCTAGTGCACTCGGGTTTGAGATCAGTGTGTGTCCCAGAAGAGTGATTAGAAAAAGAAAAAAAAAAACTACGAGTGCTCTGCCTTTTCTGTTCTGTTTTTGTACTCTTATGGCTCAATTTCAGAAAAATAGAAATACAATTTTGGATTCATCATTGCCCAGTACTTATTATTATTATTATTGCTATTGTTATTATTTTTCACTTACTGAATCGTGTTTTGTGTTGACTAACTGCGTCCTGCTTTATCGGTCTCTCCAAGGATGAGCAGAGGGGAGCTGGTGAGGGTGAAGGATTTGGTGCTCCACCTTCAAGAGTCAAGTATAACTCTTCAGACAATGTTTCTATGTAATCTGTTAGGGTTATTAAAGTATTCATAGAAACAGAATACTATTTATACCTGTTTTAATTAGATACAAGAGGTGTGTAAATGACTTAGTTTGTAAAAGTGCACCACATAATACGCATGCAGAAATAACTTGCCAAATGTTTCCGCTTTTAGGATCTTTTGTACAGTGTACCCATCCTTTTTTTATTTAGGAAAGGCAACTGCATATTGAAACTCACCCAGTGCTGTTTGCCCGTATTTCCTCGCAGCATTTTCATTAAAATGTAATCTAGCCAGCCAGATCCTAATAATAAAAATATTACTGAGGCAGTATAAAATTATTTATAACTATATAACAATAAATATTGATATTTATTTATTTTATATTTATTTACCGTGTTTGCATTCCATTAAAGGAGAAATGGTGCAACTTGGGTGCAAAATAATTCATTAATCCATGAAATGATTCAACGTGTGATGTTGTCCATATGTGGACAGTTGTTGTACAGTAAGTGGTGTAACAATTGGGGGTGGTAAAGGACCTTTTGTAAACTGGTAGCTGCTTCAGAGGTTTAATGAAATCAAACATATATTATACTTTTATTTCAGTATTTAAAGCATACCCCAGGCAGGCAGTAAGTATGATCAAATTCCATTTTCCTTTTTTTATTTTTTTTGGGGGGTGGGGTTGACGCAGTTAACTCTGGCTGGAGTGTTTTTTAAAGAAACCAGAGAATAACATTTTTTTATTCCTTGTAGTTTTTACACTCCATTAGAACATGATAGGGGATCAAACTCTGACTATATGTAGCTTACCAAGAGAGACAAACTCCCAACACAAAACAAACGCATTGCAATATGTATTGCATACGTGTCTGTCTAAATATATATTTTATTACAGTCGGCCTCGGTGGATAACTCGACACCTTCGCTTAATTTTCTCCAGATAAAATATATGCATCCTGCCTCTCAATTTTGTAATTCGACACCATGTTTTGCTCATAACTCGAAACTTATTAATGGTAACGAAGGCATAAAAACTATTAAAAAGACCAGTGAATGAACGTGACTGATCTACGTGACAGTCTTGTTTCATGTGACTGATTGACTGGTAACAGACTGTTCATTCATTCATTCGCAACTACCAAGTGCAGCTGGTTACAGTATCCGTTCACAATGAGTGAAGTGAAAAATGAGTTCTCGTTCTCAGGTTATTTGGGATAACAAGCTTGTCAGCAGAACTGTTTTGCATGCAACTACTGGTACTACTTATTAACATTCATGACATGTCTACAAAGAGTAAATATTTAAGGTACTTGCAAAACAGTCGACAATGCTTGATTTTCTGTGAAACGGTAAGTTGTTTATTATTGTTTTTGTTCACCGAGTTAACTCTGTATAATGTACAGTTGTTAACTTTTGCTATTTTAAGCTGTCAAATTAGACAGTACAAGCCAATACCTAAAAGTATAGTCAACAGTTTGTGGTTGGATTGTTTTCATAAAAATAACACTGTAGTTATTTTATTCATTCTTATTTAAATTGAACTATACAAGTTGTACAGAGTGTGTACAGTACTGTATATTGTAATTGATTCATTCACTGCAGTTCTTTCAAGCATTTTCATAATGACATTTAACTAAAAATTAACTTGTAAATACTGTAAACTTGTGAGTTATGTTACAGTATATGCATGTAATACTATGGCTCATGTGTACCTGTGGTAAACTCAACACCTTGAATAAGTCAACACTATAATAATAATAATTCATCACAAGTCATCAAAAAGCACTAGGCCTATACATAAAAACACAAATGAAAATATCAAACATAAAAATAAAAATAAAAAAGCCAGTTTAATTGTAATTGATTCAAACAAATAAGTTTTAAGGCGAGATTTAAAAACACCCATGGATTCAGAGCCCCTAATTTCTTTGGGAAGGGCATTCCGCAACCTAGGAACATAGGAACAGAAGGCCCAATCACCCACAGTTCAGAGTCTGGTCATGGGGACACGTAAGTGTCCAACATCAGCGGACCGCAAATTGCGTCTAGGGGTATAAATAGACAAAAGGTTAGTTATGTAAGGGGGAGACAAACCCTACAAGGCCAGACAACATAGGCTTTAATAGGGAATTACGCTGGTTAAAATGGACTCTTAGTTTTCCTGTTCCACAGGCAGGTCTTTTGTGTTTAATACGTACAGTTTAATACATACAGTACCGTTTAATACGTACAGTACCGTTTAATATGTACAGTTTTCCTGTTCCACAGGTAGATATTTTGCTCAAATAAGGTACATCCAGGACAGTAAATGACTGTCACGGTGGCGTTTGTGACGTCGGGCAGGAAAACAGTTGCTGTTTACTTTTACTCTTCTATGTTTTTGTTGGCACAGTCGTTGCACAGTTTAAACATGTACAATTTTAATTACATTCAGCGAAAATATCAATTCGTAAAATGGTACTACTTATTACATTGTACGGGACACAGGGGCGTGTTTTGTAAAAAATAATAAACTCCCGTTCTTTGGCAGTTAAGCTTTCTTATTGTTAATATTTACCGATATTTATGTATTTGACAGGGACAACAAACATTTAACATTCATGACATGTCTACAGAGAGTAAATTTTTAAGGTACTTATGTTTTGCAGTAACATACAGCATTTCGAATTGTGTTTACAACATACTTTGTTTATAAAGTACTGATTTCCATTGTCCCTTGGAGTCCGTTATAAGTGGAGTGTGTGTGTGTGTGTGTGTGTGTGTGTTGGTAGCGTCACAAGACCCATTTGTTTACTTTCAGTTTTGTGTTTAATAAATCCTGCGCGCCTGTGCTGGTGTTTCAACTCCAATGCGGTCTCTATCTTGCAATGCGGTTACCCACACATGTGACACGAGTACCTTGTTACAGTACCATTTAAATGTTGATCAATGTGAAGCAATCTTCATCAAAGTACAATATATTGATGTTCAATTCAAATTTGCCATTTTGTCATTATTCTGATACAGAAAAATTCCAAACCCTATTATTGTGAACACCCTGATATAACAAACGTTTCTCCAGGTCCCATAGGGGTTCATTATATAGTGAAGTTAGTCTGTTATATATATATAGCATAGATTTAAATGCATCAATAAACATATAAAATATATCCATTAATGTGTCGACTTGCTATGCTTCATCAGTGCTGTTCATTATAGATTATGTTTATTGTAAATACAATACATATCACCCTTACATGGGCTTATCAACGTAAGGGATCCAATTAAAATGATCGCTGCAAATTGTAGTATTATGAACACGTACAAATAGCCTCCACTGTAGTTTAACTTTTTCAGATGCTGGAATTAAGAATAAATCTACTCCATCTTGATTTTTAACCTCACAACCAAGTAAGCCAGAGCATGTGTAGTTTTTTTTGGTTTTTTTTTACCTCTTCTGGGACACACCCTGATCTCAGATCGAGTGCACTGGAACTGACATGTTGAAAAGACCTTTGAAACAGACAAGTGTAAAATGTTGTCAGGATGTAGCAACACCTTGGGGACCTATAATGCTATATTTTTCAGAACTCCGCTACTTACTCTAAGAGACATTCAACTTTTTCCATTTATGTTCCTGGTAACCCCTTTGTTGCCGCGGTTGGTTGAAAGTGGCAAATAATGTGCAAATCACGTCTCAGTAGAACTACAATCATGATGGTTTTCGAAACTGAAATAATTTAATCAACGTGTTGGCTTCAAAGTGACTGAGGTGTTTGGCACCATTTTAAAATAGTTGCACTTCTAATTTAAAATGGTATATAGATTTATATCAGCAAAAAAACTAAAGCTAGAACTTAGGACCGCCACCAGCCCCTAAAAACATATTCCAAGATGTTGCATATTGTGCTGGTTTATGTCTGCTATAATGCATGTGATTCTATGGAAAAGGCCCTTCTACTTGAATTCTGTCAATATGCCGATAGAATGCAGCAACAAAACTATCATACAAAGACAAACAAAACTAAATTCAATACATGCAAGTAAATGAAGCTACCATAATAAAAAATAAACTGACATGCTCACAGAAGCATTTAACGTAGTGTCTTCCACATCTACGAAGACTCCAAGCAGTAAGCTACAGTGCCCTTTGAATCTAGTTGCTCGGTAAGCATGCTCTTCCTCTAATTACTACCAAGCATCCATTTTGCTTGTTTTGCAGCTTTGCCCAGTTTACTGTTTATCCAGTTTCACAATGACCTTTCAATACTTTTCCAATTTGCTGTCAGTCAGTTTATCATCATCTATATTATACACAGACTAATTTAATATACACAACATTTAAAAACTTTTAACAAAGGTTTAAGTTACTGTATGTAGGCTGAGTGTTTGCACATTCTTGCTAGTACTAGCACCAGCATCTTTCATCAACAAACCTAAAAAGAAAATGTCCCTAGACGGACTGTATTAGTGAAAACAAACTATTTCTTAACTTAGAACATGCCCTTGTGATCTACGTGTCCTTGTAATCTACAGCAGTGATTTTGTGCAACCCCTGCACAAAGTTAAGTCCTCCCAGACCGCTTGTTATACAACTGCTTATCATGAATCCAAATATGCAGTAGTCATAATAATAGTTACAGTATGATTAAGGCTGGGATTAAGTCACGGTGGTCACAGGTGTCACAGATTCCATGATTTTTATTGGTGACTGTGATTTTAGTAGAGAACATTAAACTTTACCAACACTACTTGAAATTCCACCTTAATCACGCTCGGTTGTTTTCACAGTGCTAATGACGTTGACCTCGCTCGGTTGTGCTAATGACGTTGACCTCGCTCGGTTGTGTTAATGACGTTGACCTCGCTCGGTTGTGCTAATGACGTTGACCTCGCTCGGTTGTGCTAATGACGTTGACCTCGCTCGGTTGTGCTAATGACGTTGACCTCGCTCGGTTGTTTTCACAGTGCAGATTATGTTGACCTCGCTCGGTTGTGCTAATGACGTTGACCTCGCTCGGTTGTGTTAATGACGTTGACCTCGCTCGGTTGTGCTAATGACATTGACCTCGCTTGGTTGTTTTCACAGTGCAGATTATGCAGACCTCGTTCGGTTGTGCTAATGACGTTGACCTCGCTCGGTTGTGCTAATGACGTTGACCTCGCTTGGTTGTTTTCACAGTGCAGATTATGCAGACCTCGTTCGGTTGTGCTAATGACGTTGACCTCGCTCGGTTGTGCTAATGACGTTGACCTCGCTCGGTTGTGCTAATGACGTTGACCTCGCTCGGTTGTGCTAATGACGTTGACCTCGCTCGGTTGTTTTCACAGTGCAGATTATGCAGACCTCGCTCGGTTGTGCTAATGACGTTGACCTCGCTCGGTTGTGCTAATGACGTTGACCTCGCTCGGTTGTGCTAATGACGTTGATCTCGCTTGGTTGTTTTCACAGTGCAGATTATGCAGACCTCGTTCGGTTGTGCTAATGACGTTGACCTCGCTCGGTTGTTTTCACAGTGCAGATTATGCAGACCTCGTTCGCTTGTGCTAATGACGTTGACCTCGCTCAGTTGTGCTAATGACGTTGACCTCGCTTGGTTGTTTTCACAGTGCAGATTATGCAGACCTCGCTCAGTTGTGCTAATGACGTTGACCTCGCTTGGTTGTTTTCACAGTGCAGATTATGCAGACCTCGTTCGCTTGTGCTAATGACGTTGACCTCGCTCGGTTGTGCTAATGACGTTGACCTCGCTTGGTTGTTTTCACAGTGCAGATTATGCAGACCTCGCTCGGTTGTGCTAATGACGTTGACCTCGCTCGGTTGTGTTAATGACGTTGACCTCGCTCGGTTGTGCTAATGACGTTGACCTCGCTCGGTTGTTTTCACAGTGCAGATTATGCAGACCTCGTTCGGTTGTGCTAATGACGTTGACCTCGCTCGGTTGTGCTAATGACGTTGACCTCGCTCGGTTGTGCTAATGACGTTGACCTCGCTCGGTTGTTTTCACAGTGCAGATTATGTTGACCTCGCTCGGTTGTGCTAATGACGTTGACCTCGCTCGGTTGTTTTCACAGTGCAGATTATGTTGACCTCGCTCGGTTGTGCTAATGACGTTGACCTCGCTTGGTTGTTTTTACAGTGCAGATTATGTTGACCTCGCTCGGTTGTGTTAATGACGTTGACCTCGCTCGGTTGTGTTAATGACGTTGACCTCGCTCGGTTGTGTTAATGACGTTGACCTCGCTTGGTTGTTTTCACAGTGCAGATTATGTAGACCTCGTTCGGTTGTGCTAATGACGTTGACCTCGCTCGGTTGTGTTAATGACGTTGACCTCGCTCGGTTGTTTTCACAGTGCAGATTATGCAGACCTCGTTCGGTTGTGCTAATGACGTTGACCTCGCTCGGTTGTGCTAATGACGTTGACCTCGCTTGGTTGTTTTCACAGTGCAGATTATGTTGACCTCGCTCGGTTGTGCTAATGACGTTGACCTCGCTCGGTTGTTTTCACAGTGCAGATTATGTTGACCTCGCTCGGTTGTGCTAATGGCGTTGACCTCGCTCGGTTGTGCTAATGACGTTGACCTCGCTCGGTTGTGCTAATGACGTTGACCTCGCTCGGTTGTGCTAATGACGTTGACCCCACTCAGTTGCCTTACATTGCAATGTAGCCGTTCACACTTTAACTCAATGCCACATTGCAAATATTTTGAAAATGAGCGAAACAGCAAAAACAAGCACACAGTTACAAGCTGCACAATGCCCCAAAAATGTATTTCATGAAAGCAGAGGTTTATTGTTTTGTTCAATGTGCAACATACCGGTAGATTAGTCATAAAGCCAGCTGTGATAAACATTTGGAGACATCGTGCCATATGCAGGACTCCAGTCTGCAACTAAAATGGTCGCAAATTTGACTACAATTGTATTTTTGGGTTTAGAACATAAGAAAGTTTACAAACGAGAGGAGGCCATTCGGCCCGTTTTGCTCGTTTGTTTGTTAGTAGCTTATTGATCCCAGAATCTCATCAAGCAGTTTTTTGAGTGATCCCAGGATGTCAGCTTCAACAACATTACTGGGGAGTTGGTTCCAGACCCTCACAAAGTGCCTCCTATATTCTTTTCTGAATGCTCTTTATCTAATCTCCATTTGTGACCCCTGGTCCTTGTTTTTTTTCAGATTAAAAAAGTCCCTTGGGTCGATATTGTCAATACCTTTTAGAATTCTGAGTGCTTGAATCAGATCGTCGTCTTTGTTCAAGACTTGAATAGATTCAATTCTTTAAGCCTGTCTGCATATGACATGCCTTTTAAGCCCGGAATAATTGTGGTCGCTCTTCTTTGCACTCTTTAGAGCAGCAATATAGTTTTTGTAGCGAGGTGACCAGAACTGAGCACAATATTCTAGATGAGGTCTTACTAATGTAATGTCAAGGTGCCACTGGTGCCTGTAGCCCCCAGAGTGCTGCCTCTCCCTTTAAAAACTGTGTGTCAATATCCGAGTGCAAGAAGGACGGTAGAGGTCTGATCAAATACAAATCTCTGGAAGGCCAAATGTGTTGTATTAACATAAGCAGTACATGAAATACAGCAACCCCAGCAGGAGGAATGGTAACCAAACATGTGTGAGTACTGTTGTATTAAAAATTACCTTAATGAGCCGTTGCTTTCAAGAAATGTAGAGTTGCAACAAAAATAAAAATGCACTAAGGGTTGTGTTGCACACTTGCCATTAACAAAATGCCCTGAAAACTAAAGAAAATAATTATAATGAAGAGCTGAAATGCAGCAAAAAGGTCAAGAATTAAAACAAATAAACAGAAAACAGAAGTGAAAAGGTTACCATAGGAAGCTGCAAAAAGTGTTCTTTGTGTGCCCAAATAAAGTAAACGCAAATTATTATTAATATTATTATTATTATTATTATTATTATTATTATTATTATTATTATATTTTTTTCATCTGTTGTATCTTCTTTAGCAGCCACATCTATCCCAGATATAATATATTTGGGTGTTATTTACGTCAGGAGCTTGGTGATGATTCAATTGCGCAGCAGCATCCCTAGTTTGATGATGAACTGATGTTTTCTTCAGCCAAAAAGCAGGCATTACAATTCAAGATGTTGCCTTTATGAAAAACAATAAATTAGTGTGAGTTTTGTACTAAAGCAGCATCAGCTGTTGCAGGGAAAATGAGTTTATTTCTCAAACTGACCATGTTGACCATGTTATGAAAATGTGTCTATGGCAACTTTGTTTATTGAGAGAACATGACAATGGCAGGGATTATTAAAAACAAAAAAATACATAGTCTGCTTTATATTTTTACCTGAAATCCACAGAAGATTTTTTTTTTGCACCGTAAGTACTGTATGACATCCTTTGTTTTGTAGTTAATTCACTGAATTACTTTCTTACTTCTGGTATAATTTTCAATTTTAATACAGTTTTAATGGCTTTGAAAACCATTTTGCAAATGAACAAGTATTTGCATACTTGTTTTGAACAGATAAGCGAACATGAAAATACCAGTTCATACCAGTGCTAAAATATCTTGCTCTCGTCTCGGGTCTAAATCAGCAAGATTGCACAGCTTTAACTAATGCATTCTTATTTTAAACACAGATTTTACATATCATTATGTTGAATACTGTAGCAGTTGGAAAGAGGGTACTGTGTACCCTGCTGTGACAGGTTTTACAACCAAGATCTTTGTATGCCTTGGCTGAGAGACCTTATTATATCACAGGCGATGAGTAGGGCATATCAGATTTTCTTGTCCCCTGTAATATGAAGAATGACCATGTTCAACTCCCAGCTGCCACTTTTGTGCATGGTGCCACCATTTGCTGAGATGTGAAATACTTTCTCTGTGATTGACCTGTGATTGATGCTGTATATAATGTCATTGTGACAGCCATGTAGTGTAGATGTCTTATCACTAAATGCTGAGACCTAATTTGCAGCTACTGTAAGTCACTGTGGCTTGAACTGAGGGGTGGCCTCAAACAACTTGATATTACTGGAGGAGGCTGTGTGGCCCAGTGGTTAAAAAAATGGGCTTGTAACCAGGAGGTCCCCGGTTCAAATCCCACATCAGCCACTGACTCATTGTGTGACCCTGAGCAAGTCACTTAACCTCCTTTTGCTCAGTCTTTCGGGTGAGACGTAGTTGTAAGTGATTCTGCAGCTGATGCATAGTTCACACACCCTAGTCTCTGTAAATCGCCTTGGATAAAGGCGTCTGCTAAATAAACAAATAATAATAAAATAATAAATAATATTAACAAACAAATACAGCTTTCTGGAAACTGAAATGCTCTTATTGAGCACAGAGAACCTTTTAAAATGCATTCAAATTAACAGGGCATGTTTTAGATGCGTTAGTTTGCAAAAAAAAAACAAAAAAACAAAAAAACCCTATAAAATAAAGGCTCAGTTATAACCCAGACCCGCGACATTCCATACAATGCCATTTCCCAAACTTCATATTACAGTTATCAATTTAAGTAGAGATGAGTCTGAGACCATTTCTTTGACATACATTCAGCATGCATTTCAGAATCGGAGAATCTTTTGTTACATATTTTGAGTTGCTAATTATATCCGTGATTTATTTTCTTAAAACTATATGACCCATTTTCTAGTTTTAGGGCTCTGGTGGCTTGATGCTCATGCCACTGTATAAAGATACAATTTTGTACAATAAGCTTCAGGTTTTTGACAACTTCATCTTTTTCTTCCATTCATCTAAACAATTTGCTATATCAGTATAGTTATTATAGTTATTAAGGAGCTAAACTGTTGCATATCCACGACCATTTCACCATTTTTCTATAGATCCTCTCAGAAATCTGGAATGGAGAAACTGTGATTAGCTTGTTTTTTTATGAGCTGATGCAACATTGATTACTATTTATTTATCATCAGGGAGAATGTACAGTATCTAGTTGGAACTGAAATCGTGAGAGCCCAAACGCTAACCGGAAGAAGTACTGTAAAACAATGAATTACATTGACTGATGATGGAACCGTTTGAGAAGAAAATTGTTTAATAATAATAATAATAATAATAATAATAATAATAATAATGAGGATTGAAATACTTTTTGAAAAAGGGGATGGTGTTTGAAAAGTTTTGTGTGTCATATACTGTAGCAGGAAATATGGCAAAAGAGAAGGGAGGAGGATCTAAAACAGCAGTGTTTTATTTTTAAAAAATACATACTTTTTTTTCGCTTTTCCTGACTTTCATCTACATCCCTGTGGACCAGATTGAGTTGAAACATTGACAACCACTGTACACATTCAAAGTCTTGTAGTTGACCTTTTGAACTTTCAGAAGCCAATGGTGCAGTAACCATGTTGATACATTTGGCAATATCAACTTAAGACAGATAAAATGGATGAGCTGCACAGTAACTATTGTGTTTTAATTACTTTATCCTCTGTAGACATATTCAGTGATCTATCTACGGTGTCAGGAGCTGCAGTGTTGACCAGTACAACCTGAGTACATTGATGCCCAGCATTGCAAATCACAGAAGGATATCGTTTGTGACAAAATGCTGCTTATACTCCAATCTGACAACACTTACTGTATAATTTTATTACTTTTCAAACTATACTTTAAGATGTTTCAAAGTACTGTATTCCTTCTAATTTAAGACACCCTTCAATATAAGACGCAGCCCAAATTTCCCACCCTCAATTTGAGGAAAAATAAAACCTAAAATAAATATGCATCTACAAAGATACAACCTCAGTTACGCGTGTGGAGGCAGTTTGCAGCCGTCTGCTATCACACAGAGCATTACAGTTATGTGCTGCTTCTCATTCGTGCTGTTTATTTCCCAATTTGTGAACTGTGGTATTGCTTGGCATGTCGAAAAATGCAGGGGTCTAATCAGCATTTCTGATCTGTCCAAGCTGGAACTGTTTATTAGAAACACTGAAATTGTAAAAGCTTCTCTCTGAATTCCTCAGGAAGCTAATGATGCTTCTTTGAAAATGGCTGCCTGTATGTCATGGATGATTCAAGATTGGGCAGTAATGTTTTGGTTTGTCTTTTCTCGGCAGTAAGTCATGTTGCTGCTTGTGTATCCTGGCAGCGTCGTCACTGTTCATCTTTTCTCAGCAGTCAGTCACGTTGCTGCTTGTGTATCCTGGCAGCGTCGTCACTGTTCATCTTTTCTCAGCAGTCGGTCACGTTGCTGCTTGTGTATCCTGGGAGTGTCGTCACTGTTCATCTTTTCTCAGCAGTCGGTCATGTTGCTGCTTGTGTATCCTAGCAGCGTCGTCACTGTTCATCTTTTCTCAGCAGTCGGTCACGTTGCTGCTTGTGTATCCTGGGAGTGTCGTCACAGTTCATCTTTTCACAGCAGTCGGTCACGTTGCTGCTTGTGTATCCTGGGAGTGTCGTCACAGTTCATCTTTTCTCAGCAGTCGGTCACGTTGCTGCTTGTGTATCCTGGCAGTGTCGTCACTGTTTATCTTTTCTCAGCAGTCGGTCACATTGCTGTTTGTGTATCCTGGGAGTGTCGTCACAGTTCATCTTTTCACAGCAGTCGGTCACGTTGCTGCTTGTGTATCCTGGGAGTGTCGTCACAGTTCATCTTTTCTGAGCAGTCGGTCACGTTGCTGCTTGTGTATCCTGGCAGTGTCGTCACTGTTCATCTTTTCTCAGCAGTCGGTCACATTGCTGTTTGTGTATCCTAGCAGCGTCATCACTGTTCATCTTTTCTCAGCAGTCGGTCACGTTGCTGCTTGTGTATCCTGGGAGTGTCGTCACAGTTCATCTTTTCTCAGCAGTCGGTCACGTTGCTGCTTGTGTATCCTGGGAGTGTCGTCACAGTTCATCTTTTCTCAGCAGTCGGTCACGTTGCTGCTTGTGTATCCTGGGAGTGTCGTCACTGTTCATCTTTTCTCAGCAGTCGGTCACGTTGCTGCTTGTGTATCCTAGCAGCGTCGTCACTGTTCATCTTTTCTCAGCAGTCGGTCACATTACTGTTTGTGTACTCAGTTAGTCATGTCTTTTGTTGAAGAGTTTGAATACACGCATCACTACTGTACTCTAATTTAAGAGAAAGAAAAAATGGTTAAAGTGTGTCTTAAATTCAAAGGAATACGGTATTTGTAAAATATCATTATGTGACTTGTAGTTCACATTTTGTACTAAAGATGATGAATGCAGTACAACAAATGAAAGTTATTTGCTGTCCAGGATACAAAGACATCAACCAAATTATATTTAGGGGGAGGGAAATGACTACCTAGAAGTTATTCTGAGCAGATAGTACTGTAATGACTACTGCAGAATGTAGGGTCTAGTTGCTGCATTTTTTCTTCAAAGTTCTCAGGGAGATATTACTAAGTGTCTTTTATTAAACGTTGTTTGTCATTAATTATTAATGAAAACATTAAATCTATGTTTAAATGTTATAGTTCAGCTTGTGTTGAAAAGAAAAACTACTTAAAGCCTACATTTTAGTTGTTTTTTAATTTGAAATGTTCCTAGTTTGTTTCTATTACATTGTGCCAATTTGTACCTTTTTTTCTGAAAACACTTTAAAACAGTTTTAAAAGGGTTTGTTGGCATATTTTTTCATGCATTTCTATCTTCATCATTGCTGTCAATGTATCAAACACTTGTGGTTATAAAAAACAAACTAACAAATTACAGATTTTTAAAACCAAAAAATCTGAAATCAGGAAAAAAATAAATCAGAAAATTCAAAATAATAAAAAGGATTTCATAGGGCCCAAGATATTGATGGAATTATATGAACGTATTACATAATTGGACAGGTTATTCTGTCAAATCGGATGTTCAAATGGGCCTGAGCAGTTCTCATATAAATGAATGTAACTGGCATTTATTTAATCAGTAGGACCTGAAGAAGAGAGCTCAAGTGTCTGTGCAGGTAAATTCCCCGGGCCGTGTTATATGTTTTACTTAGACTAGCTTATACTCCAACTTGGTGCAAGTTATTGAGAGTAAGAGAATCTGAGGAGATACTGTAAGAAGTTGCCTTGCCGAATGTACTACTGTATGTAAAGGAGTTCTGACCCTAATGTATACCCCATAGCTGACTTGTAAATACATTGTATTAAACCTAGCAAACTGATTAGTGTTAATGTTTGACAGATTAGCGTGGATTACTTGGCTGTGAGACATGTCAAAATGTGTTGCTTGTAGATCCCAGCCACGCGATAGTGGGAAAAGAAAGGAAGAGCAAAAGCAAAGGAGCCAGTTCAACGACAGGATGGGTATGGAATCCAGTGGGAACTGTCTGTTTTGTATAATGTAGTGTTAATTTAACATTGTTAGCTGAATTAATAACAAATACAAAATTGTAAAGCAGGTGGTATACAATTAGGAGGAAGACTTTAGTTCTCTGGTTCAATTTAGAACTGTTCCCTTAACTGCATGTATAATTTGTCATCCACAACCACCAATGTGTACAGTACAGTTGAAGTACTGCTGAAGCTTTAACTTCACTTACTCCTAATATGACTTGGCTGAACAGTAATAACACCATAGGAACCGGGCATTTTTAAGCAGGCTTTTTTTTTTTTTTCCTTCAAATCTTGGTTGTGGATGTTTGGTGGCTATGGAACTGTTTACATCGGTTTTTGTAATTGGAGAAGGAGTTAAAAACAGCATTGACAATGTATCACTACATTTACTTTGAATAACAACTGGATTGTTCTGTTTTTTCAGTGAAGTTCTATTTACATACATATGCTTTTTAAACTCCAAACACAATTTATTATAGAATATTTACTCCACAAAAGCTTTTAACCAGACCCTTGGTATGTGAATAATTTGTACCATTTGAATATAACAGTAGGAATTTACAATGTAATAGTAATAAATAAGTTAAGCCTTGTTCCTGTAGCAAACATAAATTACCAGGTGCTAAGCCTGATACACATGTGCCTTTATACCATGGTTCATAGAACTTGTTTTAATCTACAAACATGTGAGAAGAAAATACGTTAATGTTTGCAAAACCTATTTCTTATTCCATGAGTTTACATGGGTGAAACTTTTTTAAGCTAATTTCAGACAGACTCAGTTATGTAGCTGTTGTACAACACCTGCATGCTACACTGTGTAATCGCATCTGCCCAGCTTCTTGTCAAAGTGTTTGTCATTAGTTAAGCGTAATAGTATTTCTCAATGTCTTCAAAGACGGCTAGTCGAAATGTTTGTCATTACTTTTGTTTATTTTAGTATTGTAAACCATTATGATGTTGAGTTTAAAAATGGAATTGTTTATGGTGCTGTTAAACCCCAATTTAAATGTTCATTGTGTTTTGTAATTCATCTCCAGGTGTTGCAGACACGCTGTCAGCCATTGCTGTGTAGAGCTGCTTGCGTTGAAAGCAGCCCCAGCATGCTTTTTTGACAGATTCAATGGGTTTCGCAACATCTAGAGTGGAAATTAATTCTAAATGCTAATTAACCATTAACCCTTTTATAACGTGTTACATTTCAGTAATTCCCTAAAGGCCAAACAACTAATTTGTAGAACCGGTTCTGGAAGTGAAAAGAATAGAGAAAGGGCAGTGCTGAAAGGTCATTGTATAAGCCGCTCCAGAGTACCATAGTCCTAAAATAGTAGTGTGATTTACAGTCAATACTCAGGGACAGCAACAGTTACTGTCGGCCCTACTGACGCATGATGGACTAATTTTAATATAAATTCTTAGTATGGGGAATGCTCTTAAGTGTAATGCATGCTGCCATGTTTGATGGTGCACTGCACTGTCTCATGCAGTTTTGTGTAAACAGAATATCATACAGTGAAAGGTTTAAAGCCCTGCAGACATCTCTGTAATCAGTTGCTTTCCAGTTGATTTGGATGTAATCTGCCAAATCTCTCTTGCAAGGTCATATATAGGTAGGAAAAACATTGAAAATGGGCCTTGTTTTTGCATTCTTTTCTAAGGTACTACAGTGGACTGTGGTGTTCCTTGCAGTATTGAAAATATAAGGCCCACGCCTAGTGGTTGGACAGACAGACTTGTGGGGGTGGATAGCAACCAGTGAATTCTTAAGGCTCTTTAAAAGCTTTGTGTAACTGTATTAAAGGCTCCCTGTTTACCCATATTTCATTTTAATGATTGGAAATGAACTCTTGGCACCCTACTTGGCACATTGAACTTCACAAAGCAAACTCTATGGCTTTAAACTGAAGTATTTAATCAGTGGTGTTTTATTGCATTACATTTTTTCTAAGCTCTGTGGGTTTTTTTGTTTTTTTGTGTGTGCGTGTCAAGTGCTAATGCTGTATGCTTTTGAGCTGCTAAGGGCCCAGTTCAATTAACATGTTTTTAATTGTAAGTTATGTTCATACAATAAAGACAGCCATTGTGAAGCAATATACATTCATTTACCATCCAATAAAAATTCATTATACAGTATGTCTAGTCTGTGCCTCTCAGCAGTGAAAGATGCCGTAGCCGTATCCCCAGAGCCTCGTAATCCAGCTCATTCATTTAACTGCTTTTTCAAGCCATGATTGTCATGACACTTGAAGAGCAAGCAAGTTGATCATGCCTCAGGTTAATCCTCATCTACATATATAAGACCATTTATGATTCTGTTTTATATTATTATTACTATTTTTTTGTAAAGCTGGTTCACATTTGATCCCACTTGAATGTATCTCACATTGGCATGCAATGCTCCATTGTAACAAGCCAGTTATCTAGTTCTTACATTTGTATTTTCTTGCTACCAGTTTGAAAGTTACCAAGGGAACAATCTAAAGAATAGCAATATATTTTTGTAATGTATTGAACGCCTTCATGCATAGCGACCTCCTCTTCTAGTCTTCATATGGAAGACGCAAATGCAGCAGGACCTCATATGAGGGTGCCATTTTTTTCTCCATATAAGCAATCGTAAAAAAAAAAAAGAGAAAATGTTTGTGTCCAAAACAACTTTTACTCTGTTATTTTCAGTACTTCATGCATGAAAGGGTTAAACCTGTAGTCAAGGCCTAGTCACAAACATTAAAAAAGAGTGATATTTATTATCATTTTTCAAAGCCCTGTTTAATCTAAAAGAATGTTCATAAAACAGTTATTAAAAAAGCAGTTCTTAATGTTTTGTAAATGGAGACAATACTTTCGTCCTAAGCTCTTTTCCAATTGTTGTTTGGTATGAATGTGCATCTCAGATCGCTCTGTGGTTACTAGGGATGTAAATATCGTTGAATAAAAAATCTTTTTAAACTGTTTGATTTCTGTCGGTTAACGGTTTAACCGTAGTTACACCGTCACACTAAATACCCTTTAAATAAATATCCTTTCCACATATATTTAGTCTTTGTCATGTATTGACATTTGTTTACCAAACATAAAAAGAGGCAGCTTAGAGCACAAACCCTCTCTAATTGCATCACGATTGTATCACATTGACGATATGTGTACCGGTACACCTTTCTAAGTTTCTAGTATCGCCTTCATAGTTAATCTCGATCCACTACAGGGGACACTGGTTTCACATAAAATAAAACACTGTTTAAAAAAATAAAAATACACGTTACCATCCCATAAACTTAGCGTAGCGATCAACAATTTATTTTTCAAGATTCTTGAAATCAATGCTATGAATTCATTTTAAAAGCCAGTACGTAAAAGACAAGTTTCTTTTTGCTTGAAATGAACACAGATAAACTGCAACTTTAACAAACTGTACCCACAACTACTGAACTAAAACATCTTGGTTTAAAAAAATAAATAAATAAAAAAATAAATCACTGTTCTCAAAGATGAACAAATGTTGTCACAGAGCAGTGGTTCACAAACTTTGATGTACTGTGACCCCCTAGTTGTAGCAATAAAAATGACTGCGCAATGTTTTACAGCCAACAGTGAAACATTACAAATGCTTCTAGGCTGCCACGGATTATGCGATCGTACCACAAGGACAGCTTCTTGATCCAGCTTTTGATTTTGTCAGTGAGAAAAGATAAATATATCTCGTCCTTGGAGTGATGTGTTAATAATATAGAAGCGATAAAAAATATCTGCCAGGTAAGCATGAAAAGCAAGCCATTTAGCACAAGCTTATCGGGGTATTTTTGATTTTTTCTTCTGATCGGGTCATTGTTGTCGGCACTTCTTTTGCTGCAGTGCGACTCAATTCCCAATTCATTACTCCCGCTTCCAACACTTTTCAGGCAGTGCGTTGAGAGCACATGTTTTGTTGGATATTTACTTTTTAAAGTACAAAATGCCGGACACATTTTATCAGTTTGTATTATACGTTAACTGTTATGTAAAAACGGTATGCATTTATTTATCGGTTAACCTGTTAACCGTCTAACCTATTACATCCCTAGTGGTTAAACCCACATACCAACTGCTGTCAACACAACTCCTCTACTTGTCTTTCTACACACCCTGTGCAGTCTTCTAGAGCTAATGTATGCTGGAAGTAAACTGCAGTGAAGATGAGCACCTTATAAACTGTTGTAAAAAAAAAAAAAAAATTACAAATGCAAAATGTAGGCACTCGTTATTGAAGATTTAACTTTTCCAATATTACTCCCACAATCCTGTCATTCTCTATGTATACTCTTTGGGTTGAAACATTCTGCAAATGTAACTTTGAAGTGAATTTGTGCAGAAACTTTTCGGTTTAGTATCTTTAAAATTTGACACATTTTTTGGAAGTTGTTCCATATGTTCAAGCTTTCTCCAACAGTGCTTTTCCTTGGAGCTTTGATAAGTATTTAGTTGCAATGGGGTTACAGAATAAAATGCAACACAAAAAACACAATTTTACATGGATACGTGTCGCTCAACTTAACAGTTATACATTGCAAAAAAGTTTGGTTGATTTGACACAAGATGGTCGTAGAGTGGTTCCATCCCATGATGAGCTTGTCGTGTCAGATTCTTATTTTCCACGTCTGTCCAGTGGTGTTTCCTAGTAGTTTGGGTATCACTTTCTCTTGTGTAGGCTGGTCATGTTTCAGCCTAAACACGGATACAGTTGTTAAGCCCAGAAATAGCAACTGAGCCAGTTTAAACATGAAACACACTGGAAATCTGTATCCGGGAATGAAGACTAGAATACTTGACTCAATCAGAGAAAATGCTGTCTCAGACCAGCAACATTCAGGATAGCATGACTGCTTTAGGAAATAATTCAACCTTTTTACGAACCACTGTAAAACTACTGTGTAGTAAAATGGTTAAAATGGTTAGGTGCTTCATAGAGTACGTAAATATCAGAAACCCTAAAGATAATCTTTGCTTTTGTTGGTCTTAGATTTACGGAACATGTTTGTCTTGTTCTAAATGTTACAACCAACTGTTGATGATGCTGCCCCAGCTTTTGAGGCTGGCTTTGTGCAGGCAGTAAGGGGAAATGTGAAAACTAATATAGCAACACAGGGCTTTATGGAGGAGAGGGGTCATGTTTTAACAGAGTTGCCTCTGGCAGGAAAGGAGACACACTCACATACTGCTGAAACCGGAGTTGTACTTGAAACCTGTTCATTAATCCCTTTAGCCTTACAAACCACTGCAACTGACAGAAGATACCCTTTAGACATGACAGTGGTCCACAACGGCACTCAAACCTGCATTATTTTGCCCATTTCATCAATTTTTTGTTTATCCTGCTGTACAGACATTGATGAGGACTGTAGTTTATGAATGTTATTGTACTTTACATACTGTACAGGTCCATAAGATTTTTTTTTTATAGTTTGTCTTTAATTGTTAGGTTGATTCCAATATAATCCGTTGTGTACTGTAGCCTTTTTACAACAGACCAGTGACTTCAGAAGAGATTAATAAGAATGGAAATAGTGAAAATGATTTTGTTTTATTTTTCACAAATTTAATTTATTACAGATACACATTAATAAAAGTGAAATAGATGTATATCAATAATAGTATACATCATGTTTTAACTACATACATATTTATTAAACATCCCACTTTTTTTCTTTCATAAACATTTTGAGAAACAGACCTCTTCACAGAATAATAATCATAATTTCTTATTAGCGTCAGTAACGGAAATGTATGTACACTTAACTACCTATTTGTATTTACAGTAAATGTTGCGCGTGAATAAACAGCTAATGCTTAACAATGGTATCTTTTGACTCCCGTTCCAGCTGACAGTTGCAAAATCTGCACATCATTTTGTCACCGTCAGCTGCATACGGCATACTCTTTGCAGCAGTAATTGTTATGCGTGGTTTAGGCATTTTATAAACAAATGTCTCTTCTCTTCCATCACAATTTGAATTCCTAAACGATTCGCTGCAAATTATACATCTGCGCAAGTGCTAGTTAGAGCTTCCGTTTAGACCGTCTCTGGTAACGGCTGAGCTTTGACAATTTACGATTGCAAATATTTATTTATTTATTTAAAGTATTTTTTTTGTATAAACCTCCCAATTAAAAAATGTATGTATTCTATGTTTGCTTTATAATTATTGCATTTCGTTTTATTTTGTTTTAGTGTTGTATTTAATTTTTATTTCGTATTTGTGAAAACATGGGTCTCTACTCCTTTACTGTTGTAGAATATTTTTAGAGACATAGAAGTACCGTACCAAAAATAAACTAAAAAAACATTTCAATAAGAAGTCTGTATCAATGACTTAGTGTCTCCAATTTATGTAACGATTTGAGTTTTTGAAGTTGGTGCCTTTTAAAATACAGTACAGTAAAGACTACAATAGTACAATACGCCAGCCAGTCTCGTCTGGACTGGTCGATTTAAAATTAACATGTGGATCACTGAGTTTTCCCAGGCTCTCTTAGAAGCAGTTTTTCTCATTGAAAATATTGATTTTATTCAGTGGCATGTAATTTTTTAAACTAATGTTTTTTTTTAACTCTTTCTACACTGTAGACCTGTATACAGGTCTAAACTACTCAAAACTGCAACATGTTCTATAGGCAAGGTAACACCACTCAAAACAGTAATCTAATACTATATCTATGGCCATTTGTCTTTTTATTTTTATGTAAAAGACTCAAAACTATTTAATTAGCCTGGTACAATTTTAGACAAGTGTGCAATACACACAGTGAAAAATAATGCTTAAATGATCATTTTTAAATGTAATAACTAAGCTTTCAATAATGCCAACCAGAACAATTAACTGAATACACAGAGTGCTCATTTTTTTATTTTAACATCGTGGCTGTGCCAGATCTTTTCCTGCCATGATAATTAAATATTCTATTGATTTACAGAAGTGACAAATGGAATGTGCAGTTTCTCCAGCACTGTGAGAATGAAAAATGCATGGCGCCATCCCAAAAACAAATTATTTTGTTTCTAACAAATTGCTTTCATTTACAATATTTAAGGCATAATACAAATAGGTTGGTTTGCTGTTACTGTTAACCCATACTCAATGTGTTTTCATGCGAATATACAGATTTTTTTAAATTCTAATATTTAATACAGCAGAAAACAAGAATGGGCTTATGATTTACATTTTTCTCTCTGTGACTATTGTAATTACTGGCCCTGCCATTTTTTAATTGTATTGCTACTGTATGCTGATATTGCATATCATTTTCATCTCAGACACATACGGATACTAGTTTGTATGTGTTGGGTTGCTATTTAGGAGACTGGGGGTTCACAACACAGGTATTGATACAAACTGACCACCAAACCATTTAAAATCATCTCTAGATTCATATAACTAAGCTGAGCACTAGTGACTCCAACCCCCCCAAACCACCCCCCCCCAACCCTCCCCGCCCACCTCTCCCGGCATACTATTGTATAGTGTTTCAATAAGAATGGATTCAAACAACACAATTTTGGCTCTATTTGCTATTCAACCCATGAGTTATTTAAAGAATGTTTTTTCAAAGTGTGTTTTTTATTAATAAAGTCAAATAGTTTTGATATTCCTGAAACATTCTTTACTGTTCATAAAAAACATCAATAGACCAGAACAATCTAATAATATTTGTGTTAGTTTGATATTCATGAAACTGTTGAAATACATACAAATGATAAATAATGTGTTATCTTCCTTTGATATGCAGAGAGTGTACTGAAACTGAAAGGCTGTCTGCTTTTTGTCCTGCAGAAAATAATATAATAATTTTTATTCTTAATGTAGCGCCTTTCACAATAAAAATTGAAAAAAAGCGCTTCACATGAATAAAACATTGACACATATCAATAGAGAATGCAAGAAAAGCAAAAATACAAAAGAAACACATTGAACAGTAAAGGCAGAAAATAAAAGGAACATCATTTTAGCATAAAAACGCTCCATTATAAAAGTGTGTGTTTAAAAGCAGTGACACTTGGTGCTTCCCTTGCAGGTCATTCCAGAGTTTTGGGGCCGTGTAACTGAATGCTCTACCACCTGTCTTTTTTTTTTTTTTTTTTGTACTTTGTGGGACAGTAATCAAACTGGTATTCTGTGATCTGAGTGGGTGTCAAGGAATATATGGTATTAAAACGTCATTTAAATATGATGGTGCAAGGCCATTTAATACCTTTATAAGTTAAACGCAACACCTTAAAATCTATCCTGAATCGGACCGGAAGCCAGTGCAGAGATGCTAGCACAGGAGTAATGTGATCTTGTCTCTTGGTCCAGGTTAAAATTCTAGCTTCAGCATTTTGTATAAGTTGCAGTCGAGTTATAACATGGCTATGAGTTCCAGAGAATAGGACATTACAATAATCAATTCTGGAATATACAAAAGGATACATCAATCTCTCAGTATCTGAGTGGGAAAGAATACTTCATAATCTGGTGCTATTTCTTTGATATAAATAAATGTTTGTAATATTCCTGATGTGTGTCTCAAAAGAAAAATTTCTCATTTCTTCTGCAAGTTTCATAAGAGAAGCCACCAAGAAGTAAATCAGACCTATGACTTTGTTGCTTCTGAGGTCCCAGAATCATCACTTCTGTTTTATCTGAGTTTAGCATTAGAAAGTTTTCAGGGATCCATTTTTTTATGTCAGGTGCTCAAAATGTTTACAGCCGAGGTGTCACCCTTTTTCAGGGATAAATATAGCTGTGTATCATGAGCGTAACAATAAAAATTAACCCCATAGCTACGCATGATATTGGCCATAGGCAGCATATAAAAAGAAAACAGAGTTGGCCCAAGAATTGAGCCCTGTGGGACCCTGCATGTAACCTTCGACAAAAAAGAGGTCACCTCCTCTATTTTAACAAATTGCAACCTGTTTTTGAGATAGGATCGAAACCAAGACAGAGTTTAAAAAAGGCAAGATACACAAATGATCTCATGAATGTGGCTATTTAGCAGAGTGAGAAAAACTATAAATATCCAAGCAAAACAGAACATTTTGCGCTCCACATCGAATGCTAAACAAGGTGCTGTCACTCTGCTAAGCAAAGCTGCAACTCCTGCCTAAACACGGAATCAAGATTATTATTATTATTATTATTATTATTATTATTATTATTATTATTATTATTATTATTATTATTATTATTATTTATTTCTTAGCAGACGCCCTTATCCAGGGCGACTTACAATCGCAAGCAAATACAAATACATTCAAGTGTTACAATAAAAGTCATACAATAAGAGCAAGAAAAACAATAATTTTTTTTTCAAGTGTGACAAACCACAATTCAATAATACAGCAGATAATAGTGAAAGTTACATCAGGATATGATTAAATAGTGATAGTTACATCAGGATAGGATTAAGTACAAAATACTACAGGTTAAACACTTGGCAGATTACAATATTCTGAAGTACAGGATTAAATGTAGTAAAATAGGGGGCAGATAAGAGCAAAATAAAGCATATTTAAATGAAGGGTGATAGTGTCCCAATCAAGACCGGACTCTGCCTAAAAACAGACCCAAGATGAGGAAGCAAGCTGCAAGCGAGTCAACGACCACAAGCAACGAGACTGAGGCCCGACTGAAGGACTGCCGTAAAACTTACAGCGACTGTTATCGGACAAAACAGTCTGGCTCTGCTGTGCACCTAAAACCACAGTATCCAAAAGAAACTGCCCTGCTACCTGCGTAGCTAAAAGATTCAGTGAAGAGGACAGAGTGGACGGGCACTGTTGTGGATCCTATACCGAGGACTGAAGACTTTGTTGCAGCTGTTTGTTGATTCTATTGAGAATTGAAAGCTTTGTTGCTGGGTGTGATCCAATGTAGGATTGAAGACTTTGTTGCGGAGAGGAGAGTTTTTGTACTGGACACTTCAACAGATTGAGTTTCCAAGCCAGCAGACCAAAAGTCTAAGCTTCAAGGAACCATTGAGTATAATTCATTTCATGGAACAAAGTTAATTAATTGTAACACATTCACATAGAATTGAACTGTTAATTATTTAGTTTGCACACTTTGTGAAATAACTTTTAGTGAAACGTGATGAAGTAACTATAAGTAATCTACCTCATATTGTTGTATGAAGAATTTATTTAAAAGTAAACTTGCCATGTGCTTAATCTACATATGATTAATAAGCTTAATGTGATATATTCTAAGATGGTCTGCATCATCTCAGTTGAGTCTGTGTGCTTGGATGTGTGTGTGAGCAAGCAAGCTATGTCACAGCCTGCTTGCTTGCTGAGTGCTGCTGGTGTGTGAGGAGACAGGCGGTGTCATATTTCAATTGCCTGCTAGTCAAGTTAAGGCAGTGAGTTTTGAATTGTGTTTTGTGCTTAGAGACCAAGACATTTACTTTTTTACGTTTCTGATTTCTGTTTATTATTTGTGTACTTAATAAAATACCATTGATTAACCATTCCTTTTGTCTGCGCATGAATGTGTGTTCATAGTAAATCCTCGATCTTTGTAACACATCAATTAAATATTGTTAGTAAGAGAACTATAAACAGTGAATTATCAATTATTGAATTGTTCCTACAGATCTAAGGCAGATGTCATGAGCAGTGGTTTTACTATTGCAGTCTTGAAAGAGTTAGGAACAATACCTGATAAAAGGGAGTTATTAACAATATTTAATGCTGTGGTATTTATTTTGGAGAATACTTCTTTAAGGTGGAGTAGGAATAGGATCTAATGCATGTGTAGTGAATTTCATCTTCTTAACTATATTAGCCAGATCTATTTGAAGAAAACTTCGAAGAAAAATGCTCAAACATGTGGGTTTGTGTAGTGCAAGTACAGTAGTTTGACGCATCTAAATTTGATACGTTGTTGAATATCTGATTCCTAATGTCAGTAACTTTTTTGTTAAAGTGATTCATGAAGTCATTGCAACTTACCGATGAGAGTGTTTGATTGGACAGACTCTGGAGGAGGATTAGTTAATTTAGCTATAGACAAATAGAAATTTAGGATTATTCTTGTTTATGTCAATGATATTTGAATAATACACTGAACTTGCTGAGGATAGTGCAGCCCTATATTTAAAAATATTATCTTTCCAAATTTAAATAATGGACCTGAAGTCTAGTAGCTTTTCTAATACGTTGTAGTTTGCAACACATGTGTTTGTTCATACAAGCTGTGTCATTAAACCATGGGAAGAATCTTTTTATACCCACTTTCTTAACTTTATAAGGTGCAGTAGTATCTAAGGTGTTTGTTAGAACATCATTATAATTTTCCACCAGCTCTTCAACCGATCCTGACTGAGTAAAAGGTGAAGCGGACAGTGCTTCCAAGAACTTGTTAGTAGTTGATGAATTGAGAGATAGAGTTTTAATGCATCGAGCCAGGAGTTTTATAGAACTGGGTATTAATACTTAAAAAATAATAGCAGCGTGATCTGAAACCATAAGCTTAATGATGGCCTGAATAGTTCTGAATGTTTAGGCCACGAGAGACAACTAAATCTGGCCATGAAAATGAGTAGCCATGAATAAAAGCAATATAATGAAATCTCTTACAAGGGGATCACCTAACACCACAATCTTATCATGGTTAACAGCAAGTTCACCAAATTCAGATTTAAAAAAAGACAATTAAGTCTTGTAGGATGATAAATAACTACAGCATGAATAGGAATTTGGCTACAAACCACAAACACTAAAATTGCAAATGATGAATAACCATCTATATTCTCATTCTTAAGAGCAAACTCCTGACCAAAAATGGCAGCAATACCACCAGCTAGTCCTCTAGGAGGTGCCTTATTATAAAAAGAGAACCCATTTGGAAAAGCCTCTACTAGCGAGTCATTTTCATCCTGTTTCAACCACGTCTCAACCAAAGTTAAAATATTTAAATTAGATTCCAAGATGAAGTCATTTATTAAGACAGATTTATTACCCAGAGATCTTGTATTTAATCAAGCTAAACGAGTAGTTGTCGATACAGTGCTACTTAAATTGTCACAGAGTGTCACTGTCTTGATTTTTAATTAAATTCTCAGAGTATGAGCCCCGGGTAGCAGCTGGAAATAGACAGCGGGGGACAGATACTACCTGAATAGAACAATTCAATTGTGAGGTTTGATCATATGGCTCAAATTTGTGATTAACTTCTTTTGATAATTCATTCAGTTAAAATATTTTTTCTTACACATCTGATCGAACCCCTCCAATTTGGGTGCAAAACCTTCTTTCCTAAATAACCCAGGCCTCTCCCAAAAACTATCCCAGTTATCAATGAAACCCAGTTTCTCGGAGGCACACCAATCTGCTAGCCAGTTATTGATAGAAAGCAGTCTACTAAAAGCTTAACATCCTCCCTGAACAACAGGTAGAGGGCCTGAAACAATAATATTCATGCCTAATTGTTTTACTTTATGACAAAGTAATTTTAAAATGGATCTTGAGAGTCTCAGATTCTCTGAGTCTAATGTCATTAGTGCCTACATGGACAATTATACTGGATGCTTGTTTATGGTTTTCAGCAACATTTTACATGTGGGCAGAAATATCAAGAACACTAGCACCTGGGAAACAGTCAACATAAATGTTGTGATTTGTATTTAGATACAATGCTAACATTTCTAACAATAGAGTCGTTGTTGTTTTTGTGTTTTTAAACAAAATTCTCATTGCCCAAGGTGTTGCATGCTGTATCCCTGTGGAAAAGCTGCAGTTGAATAAAAGTGTAAAAATGCTGCATTCTCCTGTGTTTTTGTTTTCTCTGCAATGCAAGTCTACCTTTTAGACACATAGTTGTCATATTCAACAGCTGATACAGTACAATAACACTCAGGCCTAATGTGTTACTGTAGCTACAATGCACCACATGACCCGTGGTGGTTCTGTAGTAGCTGTCTTTTCCAAAGCATCAGCCCAAAGTGGCTCAGGATTTTTCTAACCATTCTCTGAACGAATATGTGGAAGAGCACAGGAGTATTGTGTCTACTAACAAAACCAGGTGAATGTGTAAAATGTGTGAGTTTCAAATGACTGAATGAAATTGCCCAAAACAGACTTCCATGTATAATGGATTTATTTTAATAAAAGGGATTTTATATGTTTTATAAGTATGGGTTCTCTATTTTTTTAGGGCCTGGATCCCCTTTTTTTTTAATTAAATGACATCAAAAAGCAGAAAGCAATTGGTTTGCCTGTATTTGTTTTGTAACTCGCATTTCAAAGTGATTTGTAGGACCAACCAATGCAACCCCTTTGTGAACCCGCCCATGGGGTTCCGACCCACTTAACAGAAACAGCATTCAGAGTCTGGGAGTGATTGGACTGCCCTGTTGTGTTTACTAATAAGCATTTCACCCTGAAGCATTACAGGATACTCCATTACTTCTCATCAGTTGTCACTCCCTTACTTCTCAAAATCTCCCCTTTTGGTTTTGATTTTAATGCTGGAGTGTATTATGTTGTGTTGCTGCTGTCCAAAACTGACCATCACAACTTCATGACCGCTCTGGCAGTAGAACCCACTCCTGTCTATCCTGTTATAAAAGCAATTGTAGCCAAGTACTGTAAACAGTTGTATTTCTTTAATGCGAGTACTTGAACTTTTTGCAGCTGCATAATTTACCTTGTTTGGTTGTCTAATATTTCATAAATGTACATTTTGAAATTACTGTTTTGGATGCATAACAATCTTGAAAGCCATGGGCTGTCAGAAGAATGGATGACCACCTTTTTTAGCAATATTTTGAATCACAAATTTTTGGTGGTTTTCAAGTTATATAACTGTTTTCTTTCAGTTTATTTAATCTTGGATTTCACATCTAGGAGGATTATGTCTGGAAGAGCTATAATGTCTGGGCCTGGTGACAATCTACCGCAGGCATCCTTGTTTTTTAAAATCTGCTAAGATATTAAGCGGGTTTGCAAATGCACACAGTTTGTTCTCCATGAATGGCTGAAACTTGGCCAATGCTGGTTGGTTGGCCTTTTGACCTTATTATAAGCTCCTGTCTACAGGATCAGTGTCAAGTCACATGACTGATCCTCAACAGTGCTGATGTAAGTCAGAGTTGCAGCCTAATGTGTACAGTTCTAAGCATTCCTGTTTGTGCAAGTGTGTGCAAGCCACTGCCATTGTGTCCTAATTGTTTTCTGTGGAAAGTTGGATACTTTATTCCAATTACTGTACTAAGAGTGCAAAGTGTGCAGGAGGACATTGAAGAGTAGTGGTGGGTTATTTTGATGGCTGTGCAGCACTACCAAATTTAAAAATCTTAAAATAAGTGCAAAAGTTACAAGGAGAAAGTAGTCTTTTTTTTTTTTTTTTAATACATGGATGAAGTCAGAGTTTTAACCCTATTTTTAAACTGAGAGCCTGCTGTAATTCTAGTGCCTACATGTAGGCCATAATGTGTTTGGTGCATATAAGCTGTGTTTTTCTTATTTTAAATGGGCAGCTTGTCACATGCAGGACTGCCTTTACCTGTCTGTGTAAAATAACAGCACTCCACAAGCACAGGTAGTTTTTAAACAGGGCAAGCCTGTATATTTCAAACATAAAACAAAACCCTAACTCCTTCCAGGGGTGCTAACTAAACGTTTCTGTTCTAAACTATGCTGGACAGCTAAGTTGTTTACCGGTCACCAAACACACCAAAGAAACAAAACGCTGCATCTCCTCTTTCTTCCAGCTCCCTGCTAGTCTCTCCCTAAATGGAGCTTTGGTCCTGTTTTTATAGGACCAATTATTCTATTACGGAACAGCCACATTCTCAGTATGGTCCCCTCTGACATAAACTAATGTGTAGCATCATGCTCAAACTGTTGCTGCCTGTTAAAGTGATGTAACCAAAGAGTTATTATAAAGTGGATGACTTGTCTTGTGGCTTCCCAGTTTAATCTATGTAAGATTTTAATCTCCAGTATAGATTGCTCTGTACAGTACAGTCACACATTTTGCAGAATCAGAAATATTGTTCATCATTGTTACAGTAGCTGGGGGTGCCTTAACAGGGTTAAGGATTGTACAGGGTGTCTGATTTTTCAGTGATACTGAATTGTTCTGTATATACACCTTGATCCATGCAGATTTCTCAGTTCAAAGTTAAAGGAATATATATAAATAGATAGATAGATAGATAGATAGATAGAATGAATGATGGTTCCTCTGATCTCACAACATAAAAATGGGCCTCCTCTGTATTTCAAGTATTTTAACAAAGATACCAGGATGCAGCACGTTATCTAGAGTGTTTGTTTTTTATTTTTATATTTGCATATCCTGAATTGAGATAAAGCAACAAGTGAAGAACAAAAGCACAATTCATTTTTATAAAGCTATGGGTAACTTACTTGTTTTCTTTGAAGGCCAGTAAATATACTGCAAAAGTAAACCTGGTAAATGCATGCATATTTATTAAAATATATATGTATTCACTGGAAAAGCCATGTGAGCTGCAAACAGCTCATTTACAAAGACGTCCCAGGAGGAAGGCAGGAGCAAGTTATAATTGCATACAAGCACACAGCTCCACAGTCCATGTATAACTGTATTAATTTGACATCATGTGCAATCACAAGGCTGGTTTAAATGATCAAACAGCAATCTCTTAAAATGAGAAAATGATTTTTCTAGTCTCGGGGCTGCAAATGCAAAATATTTCATTCCAGTAGAATTCTCGCTATTGGTATTTTAAAATATTTAGTATCACTAACATTTCTTCAGGAATAAATACAATTAAACTCCTAGAACAGGCCATTTAGACAGACAGGCAGTTTATTACTGGTCCCTTTTTTAAAAAGGATTTGGTTCCAGTGGAAACGCCTTCTAGACACAGGTGACATGTTTAACCTGTTGTACAGAGTACAGTCGTCTATGTCATGTCTCCATAATTCAGAGTTGGAAACAGAATTGTTTAGATAGTTGAAGTCTTGTATTCAAACTTCAATAATGATGCTGACTGCCTGTTTTGCTACATACAGCCTTAATGTGTTTTGTATGAAGTGTATCAGTATGAACACCTAAGTATTTAAAACTGCCAACTCTCTGCACGAGTATTATTATTATTATTATTATTATTATTACAGGTGACAATATTAAAATGTGCACCTTTTTCTCTGAACCAAACGATAGGGTACCATATTATTCTTTGTTTTAATTTAAAATCAAACCATTCCTGAAGTTCAGTAAAAACATTTGATCTTAACTAAATCATCAGTGTTGCAGTATCAGAGCTATAATAAAGTGCAGTGTCATCTGCATACATAGGTACAAAACTTACCCTTGGCAAAAAAATTGTGACATTACCCAGAACGATTTCTAAACTTTTTTAGATACTGTAACTGTTTTAACACTCCATGTATTATTATTTTTTATCATTTATATTTGTATGGGAAAATAAGATTGTCTTTCTAGGACACAGACTACAATTCACATATGTGTACTAGGCCAACACCTGCTGTGTTAAGTATTGCTTAGTGGTACTGTAATCTTGTGCAATAAGCAGTGTCATGAATTGTTTAAAATGCACTGTAATATTCTAAATTGTGATTTATAACCAACACATCTGGGGCCGGTTTTTCAGAAATCAATATTGAAATCTCTCTATCGTAAGTAAACTTAGTATAAAAGGTACCCGGTTTCACCCTTCTTTAAATTGCATTTTACAGGGTAGCCGAGGCATTCCAAGTTTACAGAGCTACAGTAATAGACTTATTGTGGATGTTAGAAAGTAGCTAATTTTCTGCAGAAACTAGTTCTGTGGATACACCGAACAGTGTGACAACTCCATAGGACCTCAAACTGACTGAAAGTTCTCCCTATTTTTTCTTTTAATATATAAAGTATAGTAGTAGTTTTGATCATTCTAGTTAGAAAAGCAAGGCATTGACATCATAGGATAAAGCTGGATTCACATCTTTAGACAGATTCAGGTAAGGACAGAGGCCAGCCACAAGAAGATTTTGTCAGTTGTGGTTGATTGGAAATACAGATTTATTTTTTTCTTCTTTTAAGGTTCTTCACTGTTCGGAAATAACATTATTACTACAATATACAAATTATCAAAATGTAAGAACGTCTCAAAGCGACTGTTCAAGCATTAGTGTTTACCTCTCATTTTAGAGTGTGAGTGTGTGTGTGTAGTGATTTTTACAGGGTAAGAAAGCCATAATCGCAGGTAATGTTGGTGATGACTTGTAAAGAAACTCAATTATCCCAGTCTACTAATAACATTTGATCAACCTGTACATTAATACGTGAAAATCTGGGCAGTGAAATTGCCAGTATTGTTCACCCAACCTGAGGAAGAAATAAACCTGGCAGGGGTCTACGCTAACTTTTTTTCTTTCAGCTGTTGTTTACCAGAAGATTAAATAGTTTTTAGTTTTTTCAATGAACAGAAGCTATTTATTTTGGTCATTCTTTGTAGTGTGGTCTCCTAGAACGTTTTGATTGCACAGTTGGTAGGGTCAAAGTTTTTTTTTCTAAAGTAAAAGGATTTAGTTTCATTAGAACATGCCTGTTTTAAATATTTAAACCCCCTCAAAAAAAAAACGCATTCCCCAGAAACAATTGCGTGAGCTCAAACTTATTTGGAAAACCTTGTTTTTGTATTTCAGGTGTCACTGACAATATTTTTTATTTATAATCGCTTTTTGAGGTTGTCAAAGCATTGGTTGCATGTGAACTTAAAACTAAATTTGATGGCCACACAAACAATGGTCACACAAACAACTTATTTGGTTGCATCTGCAACCAAATTAGGCACACTGTAGATCCGTGCCTAGAGTGTGAAGAGTTTCAAAGCAGACCCAAAGGCAGTTTCAGAAATATAATTTGTTTTCCCCCTCAAAATCAAGTGACCCTGAAGGGCCAATTGTCTTTTGTACATTAATTAAATTGAGTGCATTCGTCTGCAGCTCTTTAGATTATTGAAATCCCTGTTTGCAGAAAACAACAGGTTAGTCTAGTGAACCTGGACTAAATGGGGTCTTAATGTGATTCAAGGCTCAGGTGTCTGCTAAATGCTAGTTTGAGTTGGCAGTGTTAGAGACATATTCGCCATCTGTGCTTTCTAGGAGATGAGCATGTCCAATTCACAAGAGAAGGACATGGTTTTCAATAGCTGCATGGTAAATTACTGTAACAAATGGAAAGATTCAAACTTGTTTGCACCACAGACAAACACAGCATTTAAGTATTTTGAGTAAGGATTTACCTAAATTAGGCATACAGTACATACCAGGGTTGATTTGTACAATAAAGTTAAAAGGACATCATTTAGAAAATAAAATTGAGAGGATTAGAATGGGACATAAAGAGGTATCTTTTGGTCTTTAAGTACTTAATAATGGAGACATTCTTTGCCTCCGAATCTGGGGATTAAAAGAGGGAACGTTTTGTACGTATGACCCATGTACATTTTTACACTTTACATTTTTATTTGTTTATTTAGCACATGGATGTTAAGTGACTTGCTCAAGGTCAGACAACGAGTATTGAGTGAGCTGGGATTTGAACTGATTTTACACAGTGGTGCTCCAACTTCCCTTGCAGAACAGAAAACATTGTATTGTGTGTATGTATAGCTAGATTTCACATATGTGTTACAAAATTAACTAAAATGTATCATCTCTATGTTCACAATGAAATTGATTTAAAAAAAAATTGGCTTTCATGGCCCCTTTAGAAAGACACTTTGGTTAAAGCACAAATATGATTATGGTTGCCAGTGTTAAGATACTTGCACAACTAAAATGATATTAAATTCCAAACAGTTGATGACCAAATACAATTTCTTTGCAGTAGCTTGGGCCTCCAGTCAGTCCAAGAAGTACTGAGTCACAGGCACTGTAAGCCCTGTTAGTTGCTATGGCAGCAAAATCATTTGAAATAACAACAAACCATGATTGGTTGACTACGTTTACCTAAACACTGGGTTACCTAGTGAGAGAGCACTATTTGAGCAATGCTTCAACAATAAAAGTTACAATACATATCCATGCATTCTCAACCAGTTGTACTGTTCCTCCCTGAAATTTTGAAATTTGTGGGGAAAAATACTTTCAGAAATTCGTAATTGATAGCGGTCTACCTAAGTAGTGATTTAGCGGAAATAATGAAATTGAGGGGACACCGCGAAATTCACCTTTTAGGGGCCAATGCGTACCGGACAAGTACGGAGAGAAAACAAAATCAACCTTGTTTTAAATAAACTACTGCACAACGCAAGCGACACAAACTATGTATCTTCCTTCTGTAGATAGGCTTTTTTTTATTCCTTTGACATCCTGTGTAAAAAAACATTCTTAAACAAATAACATTTGAAAAAAAAAAATACTCCAAAGAGGTTAACATTCTTGTTTACTGTTCAAATGACAACAATGTTTTAATCAGCCTATCAATGCGTCAAGGCTTTACTGTGACCTGTACTGTACAGTAGGGGGTGGGACAAATTCAGTGCTGCATTGTTTTGATTTAGGTAGCTAAAATCTAGTTTTCAGCATTGGAGGTAAAATACCAGAAATGGATGACAAAGCAAAAAAATCTAAGTATATTTCGGCTGATGATCGTGTCAAGATATTTCCCAAAGAAACTGTACATGCAGATGGAGGTAATTGTTTTGCACATCTTGTAATGTATCTTTGGAGAAAATACAATCGATTGCTATTTCGCTTCAGAATCGCAAATTAAACGAAAGGCTACTACAGAGGCTGCTGAACAGAACGTAAAATAAACAGCTTTCAGAAAACAAATTGGAATGTCAGCACAGACAAAAAGTATTCCTGTCGGTTGTTGCCAAGTTAAATCAGTACTACAGGTATGATCTAGCACAGCCACCTCGCTTCAAACTACCTGCTGCTTACTTTTTAAACGCATTTAGAACTTTAGACCAGAACAGGCACGTTTTCTTTGTCTTGACTTGGCACTAATAAAATAAATTATTGGATGGGACAAATAACACGACAAAGAACGTGCTGCATATGTTGCCTTTATTAAAGTATGCCAGATGCCCTTTGGTAACCGCGTTTTGGGACTGTTTCTAATCGATTTCCACATCTGTATAACATCTTGAGAAAAGGTCAAATACATTTTTGCCATCTTCATGCGCTTTTGGGGCAGGAGTTGCACAGCTTTTCCTTTGCATGTACACGACACATACCCTAGCTCAATTTTCACAATTACATCTGGTTTCCATGCTGTATCAAATAGAGGAAACACCTCCCAGAACTCTGTCCACTTGAGCTGGAATGACCCCATGGGGGTCACTCTCTGATTAAGTCCTATTTGTGACAGGGTGGTGTCTATGTTGCATTCAAAACCCTATCTACTTAAATGGGATTTCAGATACAGTAACATGGACAGCACTGTCAGAAATCTGTCTGAATAATCAAAGACTGATCCTACAGTAGAGGCCTACCCAATGTGACGGTAATGGAGTGATTTTAAATACAGTACATCTTCTCAGCAGCTTTGGTTTAAATCCCATGACCTTTTGGCCAAGGCCATTCTTTCGTCAGTGTTGCAGCTGCAGGTTTCTGAAGCTTCCCCTGGGGAACATGTTCTCTAAAACCAATTGCTTGAGCATAGCTAGTTTCTAAACCCATCACTCCCAGAAACATGTGGTGCCAGGACCCAGCAGAAGTCTTCTCCACACCGTACGTACCTCTATACAGTCTGGGCTATAAGGACAAACGCAGAGTACGGAGCTTCCCAAGATACAGTAACTGTTTGGAAATGCAAGGAGTCATTTTGTTATGGGAAAACAAATTAAATGTGTAAGCTGTGAAAGGAATGAAAAATGTAAGTGATTTGGTAGTGTACGCTTCTTTCCCACATTTGTACTGTAAATATGACCCCATTTTGCCATTTATTTTTATAGTATGTTCTCTTGCGGCATTTTGAGCTCCTTCTGTGTTCCAATATAGAGCAGGGATGAGAACTGGAATGGCCAAGTGCAGTGTTTTAATACTGGCACCTGCTTAGAATGCTCTTGCTTTAGAAGGGGATGTGAACAGCCTTATCCCATGCAACAGCTGCCTTCATTTACCAAGGATCAAGCCCAGGAACCCATTCTCTTTTTTGGTTTAGTATGTTAATTATTTTAAACAAGTCTACAGCGGTTTGTGTGACGACATTATTATTATTGCTAGTTTATTTTATTTTACATTTATGTGCTTGCATAGTGTTGTTTAATTATTGAACCAGCACAAAATGTGTGCTGCACTGTTTGAACCTTCATTTTCTTCTATAAAACTGTTTACTTGAACTGAATATTGTTATACTGAATGACTGCATGCTTAGCACCCCTGTACATCACATCTGGGAACTACTCAAGCGTAAAGCAAACTGAGTAGCTGAAAATTAATCACTGGGGCATATAATGCCCTCTATAGAGCCACATTTGAACTAGAAATAGATTGTTGCCCTTAGGTGCTTCTGTGACAACAGAAAGGCCAGGCACCCACTGGGCTTGAATCAATTAGGTACTAATGAATTAAAGCTAGAAGCATGTGTTTGTCTTTTGTAGTGCTCCTTTTCTTTACCTTTCAAAGCATCCATGTGGTATAAAATAACCCATCTGTAAAAATAGCACCAGGGGACTGTAGTATTATGACAGATTACATTAAGGAGCAGTGCCAAAAAAAGCACTGTGCCCTATATTCTGTGGAGGTTCTTTGAAATAGAACCCCTAAGTTGCATCCTCAGCATGTCACTGTGATGCGATACCATCAGGTTGCTATGATACAGCATTTACAAGCGGTAGAAGAATTTCCTGTAAGCGTAGATCAGGGTTCACATGAAAACAGCATCATTGCGACAAACAGAATTTGCTTCCAGTTGAATGAGCGAGTAGCAGAAAAGTGATTTATTTATTTCTTTTTTGTCTGGCATGCAGATCCACAGTACACAATCAAAAATAAATTTGTCCTACAGTATTTACATATTTATTGGTACTGTAAATATGATACATATAACTCTGTCTTCCTATACAAGCCCACACAGTATCGTTTCGAACTCATTGTGAAATTTCCATAGTGACTCATAGAAGTACCCTGTGGGATTCATTTTTAGCATGTGTCATAATGATACAGGAGCTGTTGTGGATGTTTCCTTGTCAGAGATGTTTGCCGTTTTAACCCTTTCATGAGAGTTACATTTTGTTCACTTGCATTGTAATACAATACAGAACTTTTGAACCACAGTTGAACATGAAAACATGGAATGGAGTTCTGCTGAAATAAGAAACCAAAATATAAATAGCTGTTTTCTGTGATTTAAAAATAAATAAATAAATAAATAAAAATCTCCAGAAAGTTGTTTTGTTGTGTTCAATCTGTTACTGTGATTTTATTTATTTTTTTAAACTGCTTGACAATTCAAATGTTATTTCAAAAGATTACTTTTTTTCCAGTCTAACTTGTCCATGCTTCCGCTCCATTTACAAACCCCTTAAGAAAAAAAGCAGATACTCTATAGTTCCACTCCAGGTTTAACAGGTAAAAGTATATAATGAACTACTTCAGGATCTAGATGGAGGTTTAATTGGTTCAATTAAACAATTTAGAACAATGTTGGAACAAGGGCCAGGAGTGGAAGGGTCAGCTTTCGACACCACTGCTCTATAGGTTAGGTCACTTTCAGTTTGTGTGAGGATTGTGGTAAAGCAAGCAACAAAGTATAAAGCAGCTGCTAGTACAGAACTCCATTGCTCCACTTGCTGTTTCACAACTTGAATATACAGTAAACTGTTCACTTTTCAAAAGAACATTCTAAAAATGTGTTGAAACTGTCATTTGCATATATTAGCTAATATAGTAATATCAGTCAGGCATCCCACTTGGTCTTGAGGGAGCTCCGACCAGAAACAAGTGAAATTAAAATGAAGAAGCTGCTTGCTGTATTAATTACAGCAGTCCTGTGGTTTGTTGTTCAAATGCCCTTGAGGTTTAAAAAAAAAAAAAAAAAAGGAAGCCTGAAAAGGACGTAAACAAAAGTCCTCTTGTTTCCTCCAAGCCCATTGGAAGGCACTGTAATATTAAAATGATGGTTCACATACTACAGTAGCTTTCTTTATCTGTTTAATTGTTTTTATCTTGCTTGGATCTACTGTAGCAATTTCTCTGGTTACATTATAAGATTACAGCTAACAATGCCTAATCATTTTGTTGAAAATGCAAGTAACAGATTATGTTACTGAGAAAATGTAGTCTCCTGTGACTCTAGAAATAGGCTCGCATTTTTAGTTTATTTTTATTTTTTTAAGCAGAAGAATGTATCTTGCAACATCTGGTACAAGATTTACATGGAGGGTGGGAAGAAGGAAACCTCTTGCACGTTGCCGCATTTGTTTTATAATAATCATGCTATTACGAGTACCAAGAAACTATATGATGAAGATGTTTACCAAGAGGCAATTTCTAAGTCCTTTTCATCCTTATTCTTTATCATCACTGTATTCTACAAGGTCAGGGAAGAGGTTTCTGAAAGATGGCAAAATGACAAAGTGCAGGACTAATAAGTAACACATTTATTTTTTTTGTGTGTGTGTGTATATATATACCCAGTGCACACTATTGATTTCATCCTAGATTAGCTTTCAGGCACTCCAGTAGTACACTTTGATTAAATGGAAATGTTGGTCAGAGGGTTACATAATTTAGTAATTTTGCTGTACTGTATGCATACCTAAAACCAAGCTTTGAGTTCATGGTTTAAGATCAAAGCAAATCAATTGTGCTCTTTCTATAAATGCACAAAAACCCACATTAAATCATGGAAATGCTATTCAGCCAATCTGTATTTTTCAGTACAAGTAATTTTATTTATTCTGTTTGTATATTGACACTTTAGGGTTCATAAAGATAGGCGATGAATTCCACGTAACAGTTAGCTAGTTCATCAGCAAGAGAGTTTCACACTTAAGGCAGACGAAAACTCTTCTGTGTCAAAGCATGTTACTGGCTGCAAGTATGTCAGGGGAAGCAGCTAGTTGGTTTATGACAGAAAAGCAGCCACTAAAGGGGTGGGGACAGTTTCAGCCTCCAGGTCAATTGACCAAGCAAGTGCAACACAAGCTAAAAGCATGGCTTGGTTAAAGAAATCTCTATTTCTAAGTGTAGTGCCATATGTCATGTTTGAAAATTAAGACACATGATTACTATAATGTGTTTCTTTCAGAAGTGCACATTTTGAGAACAGAAGTGCACACCAGGTATTATTTTGTTAGCTGCAAGCACTTTCATTACTACATATCTCCTGTACACTTGATGCTCCATGTAGTTATTGTTTAAGTAAACCTAGTGTAACAGCACAGGGAGGGGGTTAAAAGCCTCCCTGCCAGAACATGTGCAAATGCACGTTTATTTAATTGTTTTGTTTTGGCAGTTGGCTCGTTATTGTAAATTGGAGCCAACTTCCAATATTTAAGGAGAGCAGTCAGTCTGTTTGAAGACTCTGCTGAGTGAAGAGCCCCGACTCTGTGTCGTAACAAGAAAATGTACTGTGGGATCCTTTCTGGTTGTGTTTAATTTAACAGGTAAACAGCTGTCCTGTTTTATAGTATAGGGTGTTCTTGACAAGGTTTCATTAGTGCTCCGAACTGAGTTAGGTGTTTGTTTTTGTTTATTTATTTTTGTGTGTAAAAATAAAACAGCAAAACAGTGCTTTAAAAATCAATTTCTGGTGTGTGTCAGGTTCTGAGTGCTGAGAAAGAACCCGATGTGAGCCTTTCTGGCAAGCGGAAGTTTACACTATTTATCTAGCATACTGTATTTGTACAGTGAACATATAGTAAAAAGGCATGGAAAATGACACTTGTCTAACCAGGGTCTTGCATTGAAAATTTTACTTTTTATTGTGCTGAGCAATGTGTATGCATGTATGCATGTATGCATGTATGCATGCAGTGTGGAGTAGTGGTTAAGGCTCTGGACTCTTGACCGGAGGGTTGTGGGTTCAATCCCTGGTAGGGGACACTGCTGCTGTACCCTTGAGCAAGGTACTTTACCTAGATTGCTCCAGTAAAAACCCAACTGTATAAATGGGTAATTGTATGTAAAAATAATGTGATATCTTGTAACAATTGTAAGTCGCCCTGGATATATTTTATTTATATATATATAAATATATACATATACATATATATAATGTGTGTGTGTGTGTGTATATATATATATATATATATATATATATATATATATAGAGAGAGAGAGAGAATATATTGCACCAGTTTAGTACTGTTAATTATCTATGGTTTTGCAATAATGAATTACATTAATCAATTTTGTGTTAGTGTCCCTACAGTCGAGAGTAGTCCAGTTAACGTTCTTGAAGTTTTTAAAGTAATTTCACCTACAAATCTTTCATCAATATTTCTCTGCTGGCTGGTTGACTGGATAAATAGTCATTATATTTCAGTAGCTTACTACAGTTAAAGATGAACTCACATACTGTATACATTACTTATATTTAAGTCTTTTTGTCTGAAGTCAAACTTCTCATCGCCTCCACATATTTTGTTTAAATGTGTAATACTGCATGCAGAAATAATTTGGTGGTGGATACTTAATGTTTACTCTACATTGTCAATATTCTTTTATAATTCAGAAACAGACTAAAGTGTGTTTGAGGGGTGTTAACAAAAAAAAAACAGAGTACAGACATTACAACAATGAATCGATTTATCACAAGTTCATTCATTGATAAATCACCCAGATGCCCTGTTTTGAAGCCTCACATCTTCTTTCTTTGTGCGTTGCTATTGTAGACTGCTCATCCGGTTTATTTTGTGATGGGAAATTGTAGTATCTAACGAAAAAAAAAAAATATATATATATATATATTTAATACGTTTTCTCTATGCGTATTATATAACAGTGCCCCCCAGTTAGAAGACAGCATGGTCGTGGCTCTCACTGGCCCTATAAGGCCATTCCACTAGCTTATTAATTCTTGTTGTTATAAGGCGAAATTCAAGTACAGTAGCACAGCCTTGTAACTATGGCTCCCGACTAGCGTTAACGGGTACGCTACTGTATATGTAATACAACAAACATGCATGTTTTCAGATGTATGAAGAGTCTACACATTTTATTTTGCTTCTTGCGTTTGAATACAAGTGCTTTCAGTGCATCAGTTATTTTTTTTTTCTTTTTGTTCACCTGTACAGTATTCTATTATTCTATAAATGTCAAGGATAAACACTGTGTTTGAGCTGCTATGATTCCGGTCCATTAGCTGGACTGTGAAAGTCACCATAAAACATAATCTAGTTACATTTCATTAACACAGAACAATTTAAACATTGTAATGATGTGGGGAAGCAAGATATCAGAAATGAAAATCTGCCCTTATCTTATTTGAGAAAAAAATGGTTAATGCTTCGGTTTCTGTTCCTGCTTTCTGTTATGCTTTGTAAAATAATAAGTTCATCTTATCTTAAGTGCAATGTGTATGTGTGGGGGACAACGACCACAGATTGGGTGGAACTGGAAGATTAAACAGTTTAACAAGTGTGGTGTTATAGTAGCACATCATCATTTACTAGTTACTGTTTTCTGATTGTTCATACTGAACAGACATGCAGATGTCTTCACTAAAAACTAAAGACAAGTAACTAACATGTAGGCTACATAGTGTCAATGCCTGTTTTTATTAACTTTCAGTATAAGGCCTTGAAACTATTTAATTGCTGAGAGTACGGATGATTTTTTGGAGTTTAGTATGATTTGCGTATATATATATATAGATATAGATATATAATTGTGTGTGTGTGTGTGTGTGTGTGTGTGTGTGTGTGAGTGTATGAGCCTACTTTATTCCTGAATTCATCTTGAACTACTCAATGCTGTTACACTGGCAAAAAAAAATAAAAGAAATGATGTAAAGCTGTCTGGAAATTAAACTCTAGAGACTCGAGGCTTCACAGTTTCTTCCTGTCTCTGTGTGTTTGTTTACCTCAGGCTGGTTACCTGTGACTCATGTAGTGCTTCATTCAAGTCCCATATTTATTTGTGCTCTCAAGGGAGCAATGTGAAAAGTCACCCAGGTTACGAGGATACCATTATAATAGTTCAATACACATTTGTTTTGTCTTTCTTTTTCTTTAAGGCTTTTATGGGCCTAAATATTGTATTGTCAGATTTGAATGGGGAGACAATGTTCTAGGATCAAATGAATAGCAGGATTACAGTGGGAACTTTTACATTGAAATTTACCTCAATTATAGTTAATGAGATTCCTTTTTTTAGTTGTCTAAGTTTTACAGGAAGTGTCTACAAATCTTTTATTTTTCGCAGTAAGTTCATAACACATCTAAAATATTTGTAAAAGCAATTTTAAGAACCTAACACTTGAATGAGGTATGATATAGGTACACATGCACTTTTTTCTTTTTATAAACAACAATGTAGTTAGTATGTTTGTTTTTTGTTTGTGAAGTTCTGACCGTCCAACTAGTCTTTAACATTATATAAAAAAACAGAGTTGTGCTGCAGGTAATTGCAGTGAGGACAGAAGAGTTGACCACCTGTTTCAACACATACTGTATTCTACACAAGGCCTGAATTTCACCAATGGGGGAGGGGCATTCCAAAATTTTAGGGGGGAATAGCAATAGAAAAGGCACTTTTGCACATAAAAAACTGTATATATTTTACGGCATCATCATTCACTCTGGTGTTGCTTTAAAATAAGCTGCTTTCAGGAGACCTAACAGACCTAAGTTTTTCCAAAATAATCATGTTTGGTCACTGCTATATATATTGTAGTCATAGATAGCTAAAAAACAAACAAAAAAAAAACACTGCACCATTGAACCTCAGTATGACATATTAACATGGGGGGGAGGCTTAACTTCAGGCGATTTGTAGTTCCGGCTAGGAGTACCGCATACACATACTGAATATGTCTTTGGAAAGCCTGGAGTCTGTACTTTGAAACAAGCCATGAACCAGGTGTGGCTTTTACGGTGCCTGAGTAATATGTGCATAACCTTCGGTGCCCTGGCGCCCCAAAATGAATGGGGCGGAGTTTTAAGAGTTAGTGAAAGTCACCGCTTTCAAAACAACACCTAGATACTTAATATCATCTTTTTTTTTTTTTTTTTTTCAAAACTGTTTACTTACTGCAGTGTACTGACTTTCTATAATCCTTAAAGATAGCGGAGAATCACATACGAGAGAATAAAGTCTCGCAGCACTTAAAATATCCAGCACTACTTTTATTTATTTATTTATTTATTTATTTATTTTAACCAGAATGACTCAGAATGCGGCTCATAGTGCTTTCGACACCCACTTCCTTATAGATTGTTGTAGCATTTCAGTCCCTTTAACACTTCTGCCTCTGTTATGCTGAAGTTATTTAAAACTGGATAGGAACAGGTCGACATGTGGGGCATGTTGCCCATATCCTCCTTTGTAAAAACTTGTGAAAAGTAATAATTTGATATATTTGCTATTTTTTTCTCTTCATCTATGATTTTGCCATTTGTATCTCTTAGACATTTTACCTCCTCTTTGAATGTTCTCTTGCTGTTATAATATTGGAAACCACTTTTTTGGAATTGGTTTTAGCCCCCTTAGCAATGCTCATTTCTATCTCTCTCTTGGCCTTTCTAACTTCCTTTTTGCCTTGCGTTTGCAGTTCCAAGTACTGCCTTTTTTCTCTGAATATTTTTTTTAATTGATCTATTAAACCATTTTGGCAATTTTGTTTTAGATTTGTCTACTTTTGGGATGTAATTGTTTTGCGCCTCTAGTACTACATTTTTAAAAATCAGCTATCCTTTTTCCGTGGATGTTTTCTCTGTTTTACTCCAATCTACTTCTGTTAGTCTCTGTTTCATAGCTTCATAGTTTGCTTTTCTAAAATTGTAAACCTTAGCTTTAGTCTTTACTCTTTTTTTAAAAAAAGCTCTTCAGATGAGACCATGTTGTGGTCCGAGTTTGCCAATGGTTCTCTGACCTCTGTTTTAGTTATTCTGTCTTTGTTATTTGAAAAGACTAAATCAAGGCATTCAGGTTTTTCTCATCAGCTGGGAACAAGTTCACAGGTTTTCTGGTGTAAAGGTAATGTTTTCTGTTTCAGATTACGTATTAAAATATATATAGGGCTTTTGTTTTTATTAATTTCATTTTATGGTGCTTATTTTTAGCTATTAAAGTTTTATGTAAATCGTTTTTTTTCGGGGCTTTCGCTTCATATATGTTAGGACCCCAAGCCGGGTTGGAGTCCTAATTTTTGGAACACCGAAATTGTTTCATGTTCTGGGTGGGATTGTCTTGCGAGTTACCCCAACACGATGCAGACTGCAATTATATAAACAGGTCATATTTGGATCACTTAGGCTACTTGAAATAAATATTACAGTTTTAAAGCAAATTTCAAAACTTTCAAGTCTGGTTTGCTTTTACCGTAGAGGGCATCTAAAGCAGTTATATTTACAAGCAATAATTAACTTGTCTTCACAGAGCTTGCAATGCGCCATTTCATTAAGAATTGTTCCAAATCATGTGTCATTTTATAAAAGCGTGATCAATGTCAGTTTTACTGATAACCAACAAATAGAAATAACTAATGGTGCGTTTACACTGGACATTTTTAGGACTTTGGGCCGTCAGGTGTCCTAAAAAATTGCCAACTAACGACGTGACTCAGTGCCTGCTATAAAAATTATTTTATACAAAATCTGGGTTGTGTTTTTTCCAGTTAATTTATTGTAAACCACTTAGTTATTGATTTAGTTTCAAACATGCTTTAACACACCATCTTTTTGTTGTTTGTTTTTATTGTTATTTAAATACATATTTTGATTGTACCAATGATTAGCTTAAAAACATGGAATTTCTTTTTTTGTTTGTTTGTTTGTTTGTTTGACAACCGCGGCGTGAACTGGAGAGAGCAAGAAAGCAGAGCTGTCATAGCGTTGTTGGGCAGAACTCAAATCCAGAGTGCACTAAGCAGAAACACAAAATAAATACATATACCGAGAAATATCGGCAGGTCTGGTGAAAGATCTGTGCAACCCCCTCTCTGCACTTTTTGATTATAGTTGATCTGTTACACAATTGCGTTTTACATGTTATGTTCTAAGTTTTAAATAAAGATTGTTTTAATAATTTGCGGTCCCTGCCATTTTGTTTTTTAAAAAAGGAACTAAATGTTTTGAATAATTACAAACAATTTAGATAGTGTACTTATATAACATTTTATTCATTTGCAGTAGTAGTATTTGTAACAATGATAATTTGAAAAAAATAAAATTTGTTAACTGCAATTGTATACAGTAAATCATTAAGAAGTGGAAGATGCATCATACCACCCAGACACTACCCAGGTTAGGTCGCCCTCCCAAACTGAGCAGCCGGGCAAGCAGGAAACTGGTTTGGGACATCACTCTGAAGCCAACAATGACCTTGAGAGATCTGCAAAGTTTTGTGTCTGAGATGGGAGTCAGTGTTCACACATCAACAATAAGCCGGTCCCTTCACAAAGCTGGCCTGTATGGACGGGTGGCAAGAAAGAAGCCATTACTCAAAAAGCCTCATCTTAAAGCACATATGGAGTTTGTGAAACGCATGTAGATGATGCTGCAGACATTTTGTGGTCAGCCTAGACCAAAAATTCAGAGCGTTACGTCTGGCACAAGCCCAACACTGCACATCACCCAGTCAACACCATCCCAACTGTCAAGCATGGCGGTGGCAGCATCATGTTATGGGGATGCTTCTCTTCAGCAGGGACTGGGAAGTTTGTCAGGATGGAGGGGAGAATGGATGGTGCAAAGTAGAGGTGAATCTTTGAGGAAAACCTGTTTGAGTCAGCCAAGACTCAAACTGGGGAGGAAATTCACATTTCAGCAGGACAATGACCCGAAGCACAAAGCCAAAGCCACACTGGAGCGGTTGAACAAGAAGAGAATTAATGTTCTTGAGTGGCCCAATCAAAGTCCTGACTTGAATCCAATCGAAAATTTATGGCGAGACTTGAAGATTGCAGTCCATCGACGATCCCCAACAAACTTATCAGAACTGGAGCAATTTTCCTGTGAAGAATGGGCCAAAACCATCCTACTGTGCAAAGCTAGTAGAGACATATCCAAAAAGACTCATAGCAGTAATTGCTGCAAAAGGTGCTTCTACCAAGTGCTGACTTAAGGGGCTGAATACTTATGCAACCAGTAAATTTAATTTTGTACATTTTCTTTGCACGTTTTGCTGACATTTAACCTCCTCCTCATATAACAGTGTTCAGTTTAACCACTACAGCTTTGAATAAAAAAAGTGTGTATGAAAAACTATGCATACATTATTTGTAATTCAACAAAATGTGAAAACTTTGCAGGGGGGTGAATACTTCTGCAAACTACTGTATATATATTGGTGAAGAAACAGAATAGAGTTATTTTGTAAACAAAGGCGTATTTTATTATTTCAGTAGTAAACAGCAAATTTATTACTTATTGCTCAAGGTGAAATCCTTCACATAACAAATGGGTCAGGAACCACTATGTTGTGTCAAACACTGTCTAAATGAATAACCATTTTTATTTGTAGACTGCAAGATAAGTATATATTTAAGATGAGTCCCCGCAATATGACACTGTATTGTTATGCCGTCACCGAGCACGTATTGTAATTTAGATTCGGACCTAATCCGGCTGAGGGCACAACTGCAGTGTAAACGCTTCATGAAAAATGATAAGGATATCCGTGATCAGTTGGACCTGAGTCGGCTTAGGTCCGAGGAGAGAGAGAGATTGAGAGAGAGATTTCATTTATTTACATTTTAATCAATTTGTTGTTTTATGCAAATGTGTCAACTGCATGCAAGATTGGTGGCTGCTGTGGCTTTACAGTATTTGGCCAACTTGTTTTAAGGGAAGTTTCCATGCATTTAAATATGTATGAACACAGTGTACTATATAAGGTGTAGAAAACCGATTTGAAACTACTGTACCAGGGCTATGTCATGGCTGCGTTTTTTAATAATCCCACCCCAACACTAATCTGGCATTTTTAGGAGTGCATGTGTACTACTGTATATGCTGCAATACACCTTTAAAAATCAAGTCTGGGTTCATGGAATCATGTTGTCATGGCAACTGAGCCCTGTCTGTATGGGAACTGTATAGATGCTTTTATGGATTTACATAGCTGTGATTGTTGAAATAAATCCTGCCCCTCAGTTACAGAGGTCATTACTGTACAGTCTGTGAAACCTGGATTAGTAACATTTATATTTTAAAGTATTGTACTTTTATAAAAAGTGTATAGAAAGTTGAAGTACACACATATTTAAGGAAGCGATTAATTTTACTTAAGTAAATAACTACAGCAGGCAGTGAGTGTTTGAGGAGATAGCACTTGCAGTCTTCCGAGGATAACTCAAGGTTTTTATATTCGCAAGGGAGACTGTGTTGTGTCTAAATATTAGATGCGCCCTGTACTTAACTACAGTACTTTTACATGACAAGTATTTTGTCTTTCCCTTTTATGGATGTGCATTTCAATAAGAGTCGGTTGTGTGCTTGCTTCTGCTCTGAGTTGAACGTCATTTGGCTCAGCAAAAGGCTTTAGTCGCTATGGACTCCTTGACATTTGTTTATCCAGACTGTATCGTGCCACATTATCTCACGAGAACAGGATTTGGAATCCCAGAGAAAGTGAATGTCTCTCCCAAAAGTTACAGCTATGTAGTGGAAAATTAATAAATTAGTGTAGTGCATTAAACTGTTCGATTTTAGAAATATATGCAGGTGGCTATACCACTTGACTGAAGTGAGCAAAACAAAAAATATATAATTCAGCAACAGCAATAATCAAAAGACTAAAACCTGCTGCTGTACAGTAGTTATCAGTGTAAAAAATAACATTATACAATGGCAAGGATCTCCCTGCTATTCATTTCAGTGGGTTTGTGACATCAGAGCTATGGCGATATCTCCAGACATCCCCACGGTTCGGAACTACAGCCTTATCACAGGTAAACAAACACATCACTACACTTTCCTCACATCTGTTCTTTTTGTCTTTCAAAACCAATTTCTTTCACCATGTCTGATGAAATGGTAACGATTCTTTGACTGATTTCTTAGAGAATATCACAGAGAAAGAAAACAGTAAAAAGCCAATAAGTAAACTGGAAACTGCAGTCATGATTTAATTCCAAAAAATGAAATTTTATGACTCGCAGCACACCCGAGGCATGGTGATATCCCACAACAACACACACTGTCATGACGTTTTGCTTGAGTATCCAACGGTTTACAATGTTAAGCTATTTCTCTTATCATGATCTTCTGGTCACACCTCAGCTTGATAGATGCATTTTAGAGGCTTGAGGCTGTCAGGGCTCTACGTTAACTTTTTTCTTAGACACACATGCGCCCAAATATTTGACAGGTTTGGAACTGACATTCAAACTGGCATGATAAAAAAAGCGCAGCCATCAATTGATAACCAGGTGTGTGTTTGTTTAGTGCTGGTCCTAAGAGATAAAGATCAAGCATTAGCTGGGTGGAGAAGATAATACAGCTCTTGGCTGTAGTAGTTTGTGCCAAACCTGTCTCATAAACATTTTAGTCTGACACAGTTGAAAGGTCAATGCATCATGTAATTTCTTTGGAATTAGGAGCTCCCAGGTGGCAACTATGATTCTGCAGTCTTCAGTCTCAGATAATTCCAGATGGATTCTGATACAGAAAAAATATATGACTTGTCCTTTTAATACCACCATTCTACCATCTTCCTATTTTATACTGTAGTGTTTTCCATTTGGTGGCTGTAATTATAAATTAATTATAAAGGGGGAAAAACAGGAATCTACTATTTTATTACAACGGTAACATTTTGTAATAGTCACCCATTTTCTAATTTAAGTATCAGATAAGGCCAAGTTTGTCCTATCTTGTTTAGTTCGTTGGGAGGGAAAGCTGCCTTGTCAGACACTTTGTTGCCAGAGGGGTTTAACAGACAACAAAATTGTCTCTGGGTGGCAAGACTTTGAGTGTAAGCCTGTCAGATGAACATTCTGTACAAATCAATTCTGATTTCACGATCTTTTGTAAATAGGGCTGTGCCCCAGTGTAGAATTCTTTGTTACGCTTCAGTTTGAAAATGTATAGATTATTTGACTTATTGGTACATATACTGTGGGGCTGCCTTCTAATCTGTTGCTACTAGTCTAGTGTAATTAATGCATTGTCTGAAACATTGGGGGTTGAGATCCTACTTTCTCCTGGGATATGTCTATTGGGGTTGGGCCCCTCGGGCAGACAGGTACTGTATCTGTCAAATACTACTGTAATTCTTTTGAATTGGAAAAAACACATGGTGCTGTGCTATCACTCACCAATATTTTGAGAGGCGACCTGGAGTGTTCATAAATGTATTGATTCTCACAGATTCTTCCCTGGAGAGAACAAATGGGTGCGTGAATGTTTAAGAGTTTTACTGTGTAGTGGGTGATATGTATACTGATTTGTTCCACCAAAAATACAAACTCAAGCTGTTTGCAGTACTTTCTTTTCTTTTTAACCAATTTATTTTTGTTTCTGTTAATTTGTTACCTAACTGATTTTACTGTTCAATGTCCACTGTGTGTCTGTGATTTTATTATTGTTGTTTTACTTTATGTTCCTTGTAAGAAAAGAAAAAAAAATGCTAATATAAATGTCAAGAAAAAAAGAAAGCATTGACTGCACAATACACGTTTCCTGTAAAACTGTTTTAGTATTCAAAAACACTATTTGGGGGACTAAAAGTTGATTTCACTTTTCTAAACCTCTGTGTTGCTTCCTGAGCTACAGTTTAAAAAAAATAAAAGTAAATAAATAAATAAATCTGGGAGAAATGAGAAGTGATTTAAACGGAAATGTAATGTTGATTGCTGCTTTATGCTGGTATTTAATGAACAAAGTCCATAATCCTTTAATTATAACCCACATTGCTCTTAAAACCCTTCCATTGTACAAGACACGCCCAATTCATTTGGAGATGGTATGCTGTAGAGCAAAGAGTTTTTAATCATTTTCTTCTGATCTGGACAGCATCCAAGCTATGAGCTGTTTATAAATTTAAATTGTTGAGTTTGCTACAGGCTGCCTAATTACCTTAGATTAGCACCTGGCACAATTCTGAGCATAGCAAGTCATATTCAAATATTCATATTACTTATTACATTTACAGTGAAGGTTAGTAATATGAACTGTTTTGGATGTTGTAAACATGAGCACTGAAAAACAATGCCATGGGACTCCAGTTATTTAAAATTGCTTTCTTGAAATAATTTGAAATCACAATGTTCTGGATATCCTTTTTAGTTATTTGTTGCACAAAGAAATTTAATACACGCAAAATGTCAAGCCACATAATGTTCACAATGTCTTGTAATAAGCTTTCGTTTTCCAAGAAAAATTGTTCATGGTGTCTTATGTCAGCACTAACCTTGGGTACTGTACAAGGAAAAATAATGTCTGTTGTGTACTATAGGTGAACTTTAAAAGGTAGATTTGTATGTCAGATGAAATTCTTGTTTGATCCAGCCTAGCTTGCTAGTCAGTCCTCTTTGTTACGCATTTCTGAGTAATACTGTTCACCACATTTCCCTTTGTAGTACAACTATATATCTTTCAGCTGTGATTTTTAATAAAGCAATAAGGACCATCTCTCATTTAAAGGTACAATTCTTCTGCATTAGCGCCACATTCATTAATGAAGTATCAAGGATCCTTTTACTTTGGCTCTTAACAGAAACCTTTGGTCATAAAATATTCTGTTCAAACCAACTTTAAAACCAGAATTGCATTTGTGAATACTGATCCCAGTATTTTTTTGTGTAATACTGTACTGCATTCGGCCATGGACATACCGTACTGTAAGTGAGAAACACAGGAGGTTGAAATTACTGTGGAACCGCTCATGTTATGTAACAAATTATATATAGATATAGATGGATGTGTAGTTTACTCTGCCTTTCAGTGTATTGTTGCATTTTGAAGGGTGTTGTATGGTAAATAAGATTGATCTGTGCCACCGTAATAAAGCATGAAATAAGTACTGTAAAGCATGCTACAGTATTGATGCACTACTCTAAAGTGACTTACAGTATGTACAACCGTGCTTGTGATTTTGTGTTGGTTTGTTATCTCTTTTCAGCTGCCTTATATTTACATAGTAAAGGGAAGAGTGGAATTTGTATCAGTGATATTATCTAGAATGCAAAACAGTATGGAAATTGGGATGTAGATTAGAGCCAAGAGCAGGGAAAAATCATGTTTTATTATTTTTTATTCCCAGCTACCATATTTTCATAAGCTACTGGAATAATGGAAACTCTTGCTGTCTGCTATCCCCAGACCCCAGTGTGTTATGCTCCCTGCTATTTACAGCACGGGGATGTTGCCATATGCATACTGCAAACATAACTGGTATTTCATTGTTTTCCTTATATGGCAGGTACTATGCTACAGTCAAACACCATGACTAAACCAGAACTACTGTTTCCACGCTGGTTTTACAGTTTTACAGTTCTGCTCATATCTGAAACCTCATGTTGCTTGTTGGCACTGTTACAAAAGAAAGCAGACTAAAACACACTCCTTTACTGTACTGATGGTAAAATAGGAGCAGAGCTAAAGGCTTTGAAAAAACAATCATGCATTACTATACAGTGTAATACAGTACCTGCTTTACATTATTATTATTATTATTATTATTATTATTATTATTATTTATTTCTTAGCAGACGCCCTTATCCAGGGCGACTTACAATCGTAAGCAAAAACATTTCAAGCGTTACAATACAAGTAATACATACACTTTTCAATGTGGTGCCTGTCTTTTGAATAGCATGGAATATCGGCAAGGGGCCCTACACAGCTGTACAAGGAGAGACATCTTCAACGTGCTGGAGATGCTACAATGTAGTCTGTGCTGTGCAGGCAACAGGGTGCATTGTTGGGACTGTGGTTTTTGTTCAATAAAATGAAATAGGGAAACGGCTAAGATGAGTTGTGAGTTGAGTTGATCCAATGTTTGCAGAACTTCCGTATTGTATTCCGTATTATTTCAGACACTAAGGCTATCATTTATATTCTCAGATGTGTAATTAAGCATAAAACAAACTGTACAACTATGAAGACTTTTATTAGCACAGCATGGGATAGTACACTAAATACATCGGCATGAGTACTGAGTGCACAGAAGCAGAGATTTTACAGCAATTAAATTTATATATATAAACAACCACAAGTCTTTTTTCAGACTGTAATGCTTTACCTGCTTTACCTGTAATTTAGTCCTACAGCCACACAATGTCAGTTTAGACTCAACATAAGCAAAGTAATCACTAATAATTTTATATATATATAAATTTAGTAGTCACCAATTATTTATTTTTTGTTGTTGTTTTCTCCTCAATTTAGTAGTGTCCAATTATTTTGTTTAGCTCAGCTCACCACTACCACCCCCGTGCTGACTCGGGAGTTGTGAAGACGAGCACATGCTGTCCTCCGAAGCGTGTGCCGTCAGCCGACCGCTTTTTAACACACTGCAGACTCACCATGCAGCCAACCAGAGCTACAGCGTCAGAGGACCACGCAGCTCTGGGCAGTTTACAGGCAAGCCAGCAGTCGCCCGACCAGACCACAGGGGTCGCTGGTGCGCGATGAGCCGAGGACACCCTAGCCGACCTATCCCTCCCTCCCCCTGGGTGGCGCTCGGCCAATTGTGCGCCGCCCCCTGGGAGCTCCCACCCTCGGTCGGCAAAGGAATAGCCTGGACTCACGACCTCCAGGCTATAGGGCGCATCCTGCACTCTACGCGAGTGCTTTTACTGGATGCGCCACTCAGGAGCCCGCGTAATCACTAATAATTAAACAATCACCCCATTACTTATTGTCTACCATTTTAACGAATTGGTCATCGCTTTACTACAAACTACAGATTTATCAGTTTATTAAACAGAACGCTTTAGATGGCTACTGACATTTAACTGGGATTGTAAACATTTAGCAAAATCTACTGTCCCTAGACCACAATCCAATATAGTTACCATTTTTGGTGTCCCACTTATATTTCACCATTGTACACCTCTGTAATTTTTATAATCTTAAACATAATTAATTGAAACGTTGAATGTTTACTACAATAATCCTTACTTTATTATTTAAGATACTGCCATCCAAAAGAAAATTTGGAAATACTGATACTACAGTCAGAGGCTTGCCTATACATCCAGATAATAAAAGGCCTGTAATTAGTAAATTATTTCTACATTTAAACAATACAGTCCTCTACTTTGTTTTTAATTTTGAATGAATTCCATTTCCAACATGTTTTTTGTTAGGAACCCAGTACACTGTGAAATGTAAGTATATTAGGTGGCTACAGTGCTTTGATATACCGTTTTTGTTTTTTCCGGTATCTGTGCTTTGCGTTTCTTGTATGACAGTATATGTTTGATAAATTAAAGTTACAGCCTCCTTCACTGTTTAAAACATGTTCTACATTTTTTTTATGGCTGCTATCAGCTTGTCAGCCTCAGGGAATGTATTCGCCAAGATGGAGTAGATATGAAAAACAGACGGGCCAAGCTTTGTCATATTCTATTTTTTTTAAACACTACAATGCACGATAAAATATAGCTAATCGCTTTCCTTATTACAGTAAATATACTGTAGGCCTCTTTGGCATTCTTATTGAAATGTTTTTAAAATAGAATTAATAAATCCTTTTAGCTACTGTTATAAAAATACGAGTAAAGTATTTGTGGTACCGGAATTGAAGCTACATCTTTAAAAAAATGTATCATTGTCTTGTTCGAAAGAAATATTGAACTTCAATTGACTGTTTTGCTCTGGTTTCAGTGTTATGTTACTGAAGCCACTCTTCTCTGCCTGCCATCTGGCTAAACTTGGGGGCTGCTGCTAGTTTCCTATTGCGATTTAGATCTGCTGCAAAAACCATCCGTTTTGGTCTGAAACAGGAAGGAAAGGGAGCCGCTAGTATGCGCCATGAGCAGTTTGAACTAACCTGCTTTAATGATGAAAGTTGCATCACTGTTGCTAGTACAGTGTAAAGGGGAAATGAAGAGCAGGTTGCGAATATTAGATAACACATTTCAATGTAATACTGTTGGACAGCTGACTTGCTGATGCTCTTAACAATTCATCTTCGATAGTGTTGCAGTAATATCCTATAAATTCCAGATATACATATAGTGTCCGTGCCCCCCATTAACTGCACTGTTCTGCCCTTTTTTTTAAATTAAATACTTTGTTGGTCCTGATCCTTTCATTAGCTCAAAGTCTTCATGTCCTAAAACTTGGTAGAGTTCTCCCAAAGATACAGTATAAGGACTGGCAGACCATACAGTAACAGCCATGCATGGTACCCTCCATTTTGGAGTAGTATTGAGTTACTGTATATACTGCACAGTACCCCTTGGTAGGCAGGTCCTGTGCAGCAAGAGTTAACCAGCAACCAGAGTTTTTTGTGAACTAATATTGTGTGATATAAATCGACCTGGTTATGTTCTAGAATGTTTGTTAGTTTCTTCCTTTAGTTATTGGTGTCTTGTTTTCTGACCGCTTCTGAAACTTTGTTGGTCTTCTAAAACGACAGCAAACATAAGTTACTGGTTTCTTGTGGAAGAAGAAACAATGTTATGGACAAGACTACATATCCTGAAAACACTTTACACTCTGTACTATAAACATCTCAAGCTAATTTTCAGATCAAAAACGTTAGCATGTAAACCACAGTGGCAAAGTGGTTGATTGTGTACAGGTGAAGGAGTGATGCAGTGCGTAATTAACAGACAGAGAGTTCTAATCCAGTTGGAAAGGGTTTTTAATTATAATCTTGGCCTGGTGACCAAACAGTAACTCCAGGCACTACACAACAATGTGTAATGCACTGGAAGTAAATAAACAGGTTACAGTCCCAAATAATAAACACACGTATCTTTCCCACAATGTACAAAACACGGTCCCCAGTCCTGGGTGCGTGCTGTAGTGCTCGTGGTGACAAAAGTGAAGTGCTGTTCCGGGTGTTGTGCTGCCCTTGGCGACAGCTCCGGAACGTGTTCGCCATCTAATAACAACAAACAAGACAATTATAGACAAACAAACAAAACACTCACGATAGGTTTTATCAATGGGTCTCTCACGGGTCCTTTCAGGTTCAAAACACAAACCAAAGTGAAGGAACAGATTGCGTCTCTCCGTCCCCTTTTATGCCGACGTACATGACCCCTTGGTAAATGAGTGCAGCCGCCCCTCCAATCCACGACTGCCACATCGTTTCCCTTCCAGGTCCATGAGTTAATGCACCGGAGTTCCGCCGCCTTTCTAGCTGGCCGACTTCCCTTGAACCCTGGGAAAGAACTGTCAGGCCAGCCCGTCCAAGGTACTCTGTTCTCGCTGCTGCGTGCCCTCACAGGTCGGGAGGGAGATTTACTACCAAGAAGCATTGTATTTCTGTCACAACCTCACATAAATCAGTTGAATGGAGTTGGTCCAGCAGCTTTGTTTACCCTAGATGGATGTTGCATTCTTGACTGTGAATAAACTACTCTGTTGGAAATTAAATTTTTGTTTCTTTACATAAACAAGTCCTTTTTAAAGTGGATTATCCGCTGACGGACTGGAGAGAGACAGAGGTGACGTTGACACGCCACTCAGGTGCACACGATTTATTCACAAACACAACAACCACATGACAATGCCAGCGATGATAGAGCACGGGCATGGTAAAGAACAAAGGAACTGGCTTTCCAGTTCCTTTTTATAGCATGTGGCCAGGGTTTAATTGATAATTAATAAATCAATTAACACCTGGCCACATTCCACAACTATCTTATCAGAGAGGGAATTCCAAACTCAGCCCTGCCATATTTAACACAAACTTCAATTTCAACAAACTTTTATTTACAACACTAAAAGAAACAAACATATGTTTTACATGTGCAAGGCCTTAGCTAGGCCACAGGGTGGCTTTGTGAGATATGAAAATGGGAGTTTTATGAGTTTTTTATTCACATACTGTACCTGACTTTCCACTTTGTAAAAATCTATCTGAGCAGCAGAGAGAAAAGGTCCACCATAATTTTACTCTGATATGAGCACATGGAGCTGTTTTAATGGTGCTATGTTGTCTTCTGAAGCTCTGAAATTTGAGGAAAAAAGACAAAACAATGGTTGCTTTCTTTGACATAAAAAAAGAACTGTGTGTGAATTAGGTATTTTGGCATATGAGATAAAATGCACCAGATAGCCATTTAAATATGCAGCATCCTGCAAATGTATCATTTTTGCTTTTACTTCAGTTTTTGCCTGCTTAGACTGCTAATATGGGATTGTTGAAAATGTGCTGTGTTTTGTAAAAACTCTTTGTTAAATTTGCTATTTTTCTTCTCTGTTTGCAGATGCCCCTAGAACGGAGCAGCAAGAGCTCTTCTGTCAGAAGCTACAGCAGTGTTGCATGCTTTTCGATTTCATGGAACCTGTTGCAGACCTGAAGAGCAAAGAAATTAAACGGGCAACGCTAAACGAACTGGTGGATTTTGTCTCCACAAACAGAGGTGTGCTGGTTGAGGCAGCTTACCCTGAAATTGCTGCAATGGTAAGTGACTTGACTTATTCTCACTTTCCACTCATGAGAGCAGCTGTTTAATTTTAGGGTTTATTTGTCTTCTTAATTCAGTTGTAGTCATATAATACTGAAAACGCTTAACTTGTCAGTTAAACAGTTACATGCTGTTCGTCTGTGCATATTAATCACACACACACAAAATCTGGATATTGAGTTGCATCTTGGCAGGAAAAACCTCTAATCAAAACTGCATTAAGCACAGTCATTTTCTAACAGTATTTTTCAAAGGGTGAAAGGATATTGCAATTTGGAGTCTCTTGCTATTTTTAACTGTTTATCTGTCTCTCTTAAACTAAGCTTAAAGCTACTTATTGAAAAACATATTGTTTGTTTAAAAAAAAAAAAAAAAAAAAAAAAAGTCTAAGCCTCTGGAAAGGGCCGGATTAAAGGACGTGGGGGCCCTACACTAACCCATATTTTGGGGGCCCTATGCATATTATGGCGAATGGTTTTATTGGCATATTGTTTAATCCGGCCCTGCGCTGGGGACAGAGAGTGTCAGCGGAGCGAGCCAATTGTATATGAAGCGGGAGAGCGGAGCGAGGTAGTTGCTGGAGCGGAGAGCGGAGCGGACATTTCCAGCCCGCTCTTTCGCAGCACTGAGAAGAACTGAGCACTGTTTTATTTTTATAAATACATGTTCGGCCATGGAGTTTGCACAGTTGCAGTTACTCTACAGTATGTTCCATCATGCCTGTGCATGGTAACCATTACTTTTTCAGTTTCAAACCAAAATTAGGCACTTTTATATTTTGCAGACTTGAGAATTGCATTTACAAAAAAAAAAAAAAAAAAGCTTTTGTATTCAATGTGGTTGGTGCTGCACTTTATAATTTATTATGAAGGGAAAAATATATTTCTCCCGATTTGTGGAGCTGCCGTATAAAAATGTGAGAAACGTCATCAGTGTGTCCATCTGTCTGCAGTTATTACATAGCCTATATTGTTTTTATACAGTTCTACGGTTATGCACCAATACAGCGCTGTGAACACGGTTTATATTTTCTGCACTCACTCACATGTGTTCCTGGGTTGCTTTGAGCTCCCTATGAGATATTCGGATACAAACAAACCCAGCATAAGGCTAATTTGTTTTGTTAGTTTACCAGAAAGTCCAGCAGCTAATATATACAATAGCAGCAGAATTTATAGAATATATATATATATATTGTAAGATAGCGGGTTGTGAGAGACAGCAGGGAGGGGGTTAAAACCTCCCTGCGAGAAATGCACCTTTTTGTTTAATCTGTGTTTCATTTAGTTTGCTAATTGTTTTATTATTTAATTATCATCCGCACCTGGGCGTTATTGGAAAATAGGCCCAGGTGCGGGGTTTAAAAGGAGAGCAGGCAGTCTGTTCGGGGCTGCAGAGTGGAAGGAGGCAGAGAGGTGCGCTGTCTCCAGGTAGCCAAAGAAAGAGAGCGAAAAAGTAAGTGCGGTTTCAAACCGGTGTGTTTTGAGAAGGGCGGGTAAACAGCATAGCTGTCCCGCGTTAGTCAGGGTGTTACAGAAAGTTGAGTTAGTGCTCCAAGAGGAGCTAGGTGTTTGTTTTGCTTTTGTATTTTGTTTGTGTCGTATTGTACGGCTGTTGCATGTAACAGCGCACGAAGTAGTGCGTCGGTGTTCTCCATCTTGTTACGTTTCTCGTGGGTCCGACTGAAGTGTGTTTTCGGTCGTTAGGATCCCACCGCTGCCACCATATGTAAAACGATTACCCTCGCTCGGGTTCGTTGCCCCTTTAAGAACTTGACCCAGCACACAGAAGTGGATTCTTTCAAGCGCGTTTGCGCTATTTTTTTTTTAATAAACACAAAAATAACACAAACAAAATACAAAAGCAAAACAAACACCTAGCTCCTCTTGGAGCACTAACTCAACTTTCTGTAACACCCTGACTAACGCGGGACAGCTATGCTGTTTACCCGCCCTTCTCAAAACACACCGGTTTGAAACCGCACTTACTTTTTCGCTCTCTTTCTTTGGCTACCTGGAGACAGCGCACCTCTCTGCCTCCTTCCACTCTGCAGCCCCGAACAGACTGCCTGCTCTCCTTTTAAACCCCGCACCTGGGCCTATTTTCCAATAACGCCCAGGTGCGGATGATAATTAAATAATAAAACAATTAGCAAACTAAATGAAACACAGATTAAACAAAAAGGTGCATTTCTCGCAGGGAGGTTTTAACCCCCTCCCTGCTGTCTCTCACAACCCGCTATCTTACATTATATATATATATATATATATATATATATATATATATATATATATATATATATATATATATATAGCAAAACAAAAACAATGTGTTATTTTTTTCAAAACCTGTTCATAGATTTCATCTACTGACCAGTAGTAGCATTGCACAATAGAACAAAACCATGTAGTTTAACAGCATTGAGGGGGTTGTTTAAGACTGGATCGTGGGTGTGATAATACTCTATACACAATGAGTAATCGTTTTATACCGCGATTGAGCAATTTACTGCACATTTCAAATGTTTACTTTTATTCACAGTTAAAATGTTTTCTTTTCTTTATTTTTTATAAGACTAACTACAGTCTGTCTCTTTGCAGAATGGGTGGGTAAATACAAAACATCTAGGATTCCGTAGCAACAGTCACGCACTGCGTTATTGTGCAGTAGGGGGTGAGCTGAAAGCAAAGCCAGTACAGAAAAGGCACATGCAGACAGTGGAGAGAAACTAGCTTAGGAATTGGATGGATACATATCCTCAGTCTTTCTTGTGGAGATAGACACAGTGTCAATGTCAGTTTCACCACAGGAGTGTAACAGATATCACCAGGTTTAAATATTTTGGCTGCAGTGCCAAGTAATGGTATGTTGGTGTTTTGGAAGCACCAATGCAGTCTACAATGGTAAAGGCTAGCTAGCATACATTATGGTGTTTTACTTGACTTAAACAGTCCTGTGTGTAACTGTACCTCAGTGCTAATGCTATTGGTTCATCTGTTTTAATTCTGGGAGTTTTAAAACCAGACCATGCCTCACACAGACGAGTTTGTTGTTAATGAACTCACAGAGGACAGATACTGTAATTTAAGCATTCCTGTGAGAGAGCACTTATGAGTTTCCACATCTGCTGCCACCCCAAGACTGCATTATCTCCTAAATATTTCATAAACTTACTGTACAGAACAAATCTGTTAATTACAGCACTGTCTTATCATTCATGCTACTGGGCATGCATGTATTATTTTTTTTATAATTTGGGAAACAGGAAATGGTGTTTTTTAAGATTTAAAATTAGATTTGAACTACGTACTGTATATGAAATATAAATACATTTAACTAATTTGTATACACAATCCTGTATATTTTTCATGGTACTTGTCTCTGTGTTTTATCTTCTTGGCTGGTCTGTTTACCCCAGCAAGGAAAACTCAGTTCTTGTCTGACTTCCATTGTCAGAAAAAAAATTCCCATGTCATCCCACTAAGTTTCACAATCAAACTGTGCCTTATACTGTATTTATCTCTTGTGTTGCCTAGCGCAGATCAATGATGCGTAGCATCGTTTTGCCTCGAGTGTAAGTGGAACATGTTAAACCGGTATAGTATATCTTAAAATATATGCCTTGTTTAATTATGTCTAACTAAAGCTCGCACTGAAACCCCGCCACTCTTCTCACTATACAAATAGTGTATATGCACTCTAGTGACACATACAGTGATAGTAGGGAGCAAATGTTTGAGTTTTCGTTTCTTTGCAAAAAATTGAAAATTTTGCGAGAGAGCGCAAATTCCGTGATCGCAGAATCCTGGAGGGACTAATTACAGTGTTCTCAGACTGGCAATGTGGGGTAAAATATGCTTTAATTATTTGGTTTGGGGTGTATGTGGCTCTAAAAACAGCTGTGATTCATCTAATGGTCCAACCAATTCACAAAAGAAAACCTTTTTGCTGTGGTGGTTAATTTGAAAAAGTGAAAGGCATTCCCTGATGGGAGTCCAATATACAACACCACTGCATTAAGGAACTTCAATTATCTGTCATAAATTCCTGTGTGTAAGAGAATCTCCCAAAGCAGGTGCTGTTCTCAAATGTGTACCATAATTAAAATGAATTACCTTAATGGAGGGTTTGTTTGGAATGCTGAAGATAAACTATTGGAAGACCAATTAAATGATATGAACATGTTAAAGTGGATTATGGTCCATTTAATTGCATGTCTGAAAATTGCATATTCTTCCTTACAGCAAGTACACATAGTGTAAAGACTGTGTGTTTTGCTGATTTAATTATGTATTTTGGAAAACTGCATAAAACTGGCGCTGCAGTAACCGGAATAGGTTTAATAAAGTTGAATAATGCTGTGCTTTTTTTTTTTTTTTAATGAACCAATTTCTCAGTTTGTCTGAGTCTATATGATGTTGTTTTAAATCTAGTTTAGACCAGTCTAACCTCAAACAATTATGCAACATGATGATTATATTTATGTACACCAGACTGGGAGCCAAGTCTAAGCAAATTTAGACTTGGACAAGCTTAAAATCAGCCAAATTGTCTGAATTGCATTATTTACAATTCTTATTACATTGAATGTGATTTTATAAGATAACCTGTTTCAAAAACTAAATGTAACATTATTATTATTATTTGTTTATTTAGCAGACGCCTTTATCCAAGGCGACTTACAGAGACTAGGGTGTGTGAACTATGCATCAGCTGCAGAGTCACTTACAATTACGTCTCACCCGAAAGACGGAGCACAAGGAGGTTAAGTGACTTGCTCAGGGTCACACAATGAGTCAGTAGCTGAGGTGGGATTTGAACCGGGGACCTCCAGGTTACAAGCCCTTTTCTTTAACCACTGGACCACACAGCCTCCTACATACTTTATGGTCACCTTTTAACGGTTCTAACCCTCTCTGCTGTTTTCAGTTTAACAACAATATTATTATAACCCCTGAGTTACTGTAGTAGGGTGCATTCTACATAAAACAGATAATAATGCTTCCATGACACAGTACAGTACTTGCTTCAAAGGTATTTGAAATAGGTGCTTGTTACAGACCTAAAGCATATTGCAGTTTGTACAGTTGCTTTGTTTTTATTTTTTTATTGGTTTCTTTAGAGGGATGTTTTTACTTAATTAAAAAAAAATGTCTTGTTATAACCAATAAACTTCAAAAACGAACAAACGATTTTGAACTACAGTTACCAGTTATAAACAATATCAACAAACAAACCCTCAGTCATTTAGGAAACAAACAGATTACTTTAACATGTAGTTACAGTATGGCAACAGACATATTTTCTTTGTGTTTTTCAGGGGAGAAGAAAAGCAACATTTTCATTTATTTTCTGGTCTAGTAAGGTACCACATTTACAGAACAAATCTTTAGATGCCTTGTGAAATTGACCTAATATTAAGGCTTTGGTACAGTATCACTGGAAACATTGAAGCAGTAATTACTTAATCGCATTGTTTCACCTTTAAGACAGCCAAGACTTTCCTTGTGCAAGTAGCCAATAGGCTACATATGTCCTTCTAATAAATTACATGCTAGGATTGTTCCATGTATTTGGTGCTAAAGTCTAGTTTGATCAGTTTAGCTGGAGACAGTCCTTTTAGAATAAAGATGTGTGTGTGTCTCTCCTTCCTTTCTCTCTCTCTTTTTCTCTCTCTCTCTCACCTTTTATGATGCTTCACACACAGCTGCAGATGAAAGGCTTTGCTGTACACAGTCAGCTAAATTACTGTTATTCCTTTCATCCCATATCTGTCTCAAGTTGATGGGTCCTAATGAGACTAGACAAGATTAAGCCAACCTAGAAGAGGAGTATACCTTTCCCAAAGCTGCTATAGCTGCACTTCCATTACGTCAAGAATACATTGGTTCACTGATCCCAGAAACTGCTGCTTTTCGAGGTCTACCAGCTTTCAGTTTTGTTTCCAGTGTACTATTTGGTGGAATAAATGAGGAAGCAGCTCCTGTATTTATAATGCTTGATTTATGTTATGCAGGTATTCCTAAAGACCTTTGAACACACTGACAGTTTAATTAACCTATATTCTCTTTTATTCGGGCAAAGTCCCTGATTTAGAAAATTACATTTTTCGATAAACTCTTTTGCCTAAGTACATTACATCACACGATGATCAGCCATTTCAATGGACTGTGTGAAATTACCTAAAATAAAGGAACTGGGTCTAGTACAAAAAATACACAAAGCCCCAGGCTTACTCTGTTGAGATTAAATGCAAGTAGATTCCTGTCTCTCTCTCGTTCTACAGTACATCTGGATGGAACTAAGACACGAGCAGCTTGACTCATCCAAGGGCACATAGTGAGTCAGTGGCTGAGCTGGGATTTTGGTTCATTCTTGGGAGTCTTTAGTGCTAACCACTCTGTGTTCTGGGTCAAAATTGTGTGGAAAGACTCCGTAGATTAGTCATCTAAGAGGCTGCATATAAGAACCTTTACCACTAGCCAGTTTCCAAGATAAAATTGAGATTTATTTGAACCATTTCCTTTTTGTTAATGATATACAAGCATTGATCATGAAGAATCCAGAAAGAAAGATTGTGACAATATATTAATTGTTGAGATAAATAATTAAAAAAATATTTGAGTTCTAAGTACTGTATACAATTGCTTAAATTTCAGTTTAAGGCAGGCTCTATGGGGGTTGGGCTTATATAATAATTCCATGGTATGATAACTATCAAAAAAGTCTTAAGAAAAATGTAGAAATACTGTCAATTATTGTAATTCGCAAACACAAATCACACATCCTTTCATGGAATGCTTTAAACTTTGGTTATTTTATGTTTAACCAACCAAAAAGGCATAGCAATCTTAACTTTTTTAAGACAATCCTAAAGTTCTTCAATATGCTATACTGCCATAGTATGTGTTATTCTGTTGAGATATATTCTTAAAACAATGTGATGCTGCAGTTTACTTGTGATTAGATAAATAATAAAATACAAAATTAGCTGTTTAGTTGAATATTTTCTTATGCAGGCTATTATTTAAGAGCAATTTATTTTTGTCATTGGGCCTAGATACATATAGCAAAACCATTTAAAAAAAAAAGTATTTTAACACCAAGAAGGTTTTCACCAATTGGTTTTATGTCTACAGTTCATGTGATATTATTAAGTAGTAGTTCGATGTTGTTACACATGATTACACATCTAGAGTTTGTACAAAATGTTTTGAAAACTATAAATAACTTGTTTAAGCAGAACTTCAGAGAATAAGTAGGCCAGGGGTCGGCAATTAAATTTCATGGTGGGTCAAACGATCTGCGGGCATTGCGCACTCCTTAGTCCAGGGTGCACGGCACATTTAAATAACCTACGTATGGCTGCTGCTGTATTTTACGTACATTAAGATGCGCCATGCACCCTGGACCATATCGGCTTTAACTGCATTCCCAGCAGCAATGCTGCATCAATAATCTTTACCTGCATATACGACCCAATGTATCGATATTTGTTACATGATGGGAAAAAAACGTCACGTTAAATTGTTTCACCGGCAAACCGGCTCATCAATAAAAAATTTTAAAAAAGCTGCGGCCGGTTGAAAACAAATCAAAAAAGGAATAAAGTAGCAATTGTGATCGTGTGTCCTTGTAAACTCCAAATACATATCAGTAAAAATAATATAGCATCTGTGATGCATCTATTAAGAGACAAATTAGTTTATTTTAACATTCCGATATGTTGAAAGTGAAATGTGACTCAAAATGTCAGCTGTTCAGCTGGTGCCCCCACATTTGTCAAGTGCTTTTGAGTGATTTATTGTGCGATTTGGTATTTCAACAAAATAACGAGGGGTGCGTACATTTTTGTTCTTGCTGTCAAGTCCGTCACACTCACGCCTGATGTTTTAAAGCTGATCGCAAAAGGAAAGTGCAGTTGTTCTCAATGAATTTGTTATAACACAGTGAAGCATTTAAAACACAAATGTATGCTAAAAAAAAAAAAAAGTTATTCTTCGTTCCTGTGTATGAGGGTTTCAGTACCATAAATGTAATACAATATGTCGTCGTATGCAAGACCTGATATACAAATATATTGTTTATCCCACAATCAGCAAGCACTTTGGAGTCAATATTGCAAAACACTTAATTTTCTGCTTAGTTGCAAGAAATATATTGTAGCGACTGGCTATGTGTTGGGGTTCTGGCAGTCTCTCTCACTCATATTCCCTGCTCTACTAGGTTCCCTCAATTGGCACGCAGCATGACTCCGCCCTCTCATCACCCATTGGCCCATCGATATCCACTCGCATTCATACACACACACACACACACACACACATGCAAAACTGACATTCAGGTAGGCTGCTAGGGAGAGAGATTAGCTGGTGAAACAGACTTCCATCACACACACCCACTCACATCAGCGGACAACACAGGAAACATTATGTGTACAGTATACAGTTCATTGTCTTTGCCCCACCTGCTACTATATAAGAAGATAACATGGGGACTCCGCCATGACAGCCTCCTTGCAGCAATATTACAATGAAGTTCTGCCCTTGATAAAGCCCTGCCAAGGAGGCTGTGGATTTGGCCCACGGGCTGCCATTTGCCGACTGTAGGCTATCCCGCTGCAGTTCCTCGTTTCTGCTAATTGATACATTGAACTTGTGTTTTGTGTCGCTAACAATTTCCTTCAATTTCCTTCAAAACCGTTATCAAAATAGTGTAATCAGTGAACACTAAATTCAAATAAACTGACTTACTAATTACATTTAGTAGAGCTACTGTATGAATATGATACTCATTGTAGCTTTTATTAGGCAACATTAGAATACAATTATTATTAAGTCTGTTTTAAATATAAATAAAAATGGTGCTTCACTGACAGGGAAGATACTAGCCTTAATACACGTTATGCTGCTAAACCTGTGTATCTTTACCTATGTGCAGCTCTTTGCAGTGGAAAAATGAATGAGAGAGAATGGAGTACCACATGTTGACTCTTATGTAGATTTGATCTTTTTTTGATGGGTGGGAAAAGATCTTCTTCAGACACTTTGCTAAGGCTGGGCTTGGTTTTGGAGCATGTTAGCAATAGAAAAATGCAAAGGCAAAACGGCATTGATGATGGTGATTGACAATAAGATAGAAGTGGTTGGAGTGTTCAAGTGTGAGGCTCAGTGAGAAACTGGAGCAGTACTTGTGACTTGTTTTGTACAGGATGTTAAATAAAAAGGTTTTCAAGTGAAAATGGCCTTTTCTTTCACTTCTTTTCACAGGAACACGAACATAGCAGTAACCGTCGTGGATACTATAATTACGATATTTGTGGTGTAACAAAAGGAACCGTGTCAGTACCATAATGTGTTTTGGATTCTGATTGATGGGCAGTATTATAAATCAGGGACCTCCGGGGAATGGTTATGAAGCAGTGTCCTGCATAGTACTGTATTAGGTAGGGGACACAGAGCGGTTTGAGGTCTTTGCTGGTCTTGAAAAATACAGCATACTAAAGAAATGGGGCTTTAAGACAATTTCTCTCATTTGTTTTAATCTGAGCAATTGTGTATAGGCAATGTATATACATATTATTTGTAACCTGTTGAACATGGAGCATTTAGTATGTGGTAGAACAGAACAACTGGTCCTTGTGTGCTGTAACAAATGTAGTCAACCAGGGAAGATTTGAAGATGAATGTTTTTGGCCTGGTTGGAACAAAAGCCTGAGCCTTGGACAGTGGTAAACCAAAGAAGAGCATGAAACACAAAAGGATTTACATTTGGATCCCCTCCCCTTTGAGATACATTTTGTGTTCTTCAGTCCTTTGCCTTGAGTGTTTTAGGTGACCCTTAAGTGCTTCTGAGGTTACAGAAATTCTTGGCCAACAAATTGTACAGTGAATTGCACCTGGAGAAACCTATTGCTACGACAACATGAAGCCCCATCATGCAGCTGGGACTGAACTTTGCTCAGGAATAAGAGAAGATGATTTCCATAGCTCTGAGTGTGTTACACAGTAGATTTTTTAATACAGTATATTCATTTATGTTACAGAAAGACATCAAATGCGAATAGTGATGAACATTAATAAACTATGCAGGTGGAGCTCTGGTATCCAGAGTATCTATGGCAGGATGGTGAAATTTGGTATGTTGGGCACAATGGAAATAGAACAAGAGTTGCAATGCACCAGGTGGTTTAGGGGTGCCACCAAGGACTCATACAGATAGCTTGTTATGGTCATGTGATGTCTTTTGTGTACCCTCCCAATACATACCAGAGGTTTAAGTTGGACCTAGACAGCCCAAACTTGGATTCATATTTCTTGTATTGATTTGACAAACAAGTTCTGTTTTCAGATATTGTTGTTTTAACATGAATCTCTATGCAATAAAATGATTTTGGTCAAAATGGCATTATGATCACAAATGACAGCACTTCGTTATCTTTTTGCAGTGATTGTGCAATACAATGATAGATTTTAGCATCTATGATGTTAGGAGACACAGAGCTTGTGTTTTATGGGTGGCTTTCGTTGTTTCTTTCTTGTGGGTGTAGGTAGATAAACCACTGTACTTTTCCAAAGCCTTGTTTTATGTATTTTACACGTTTCTGGGCTTCAGTACTGATCGTTATAGCGTAGGATGTTCGTCCTAGGGACAAGAAACATGAGGGCTCTTGTGATCTGCCGCACGACAGGATGAATAACAAAGTCTCCCACCTGTGTTTCTCTGTCCTTTCCCTCCTGCAGCCTCTACTGTAGGAGGCAACATTGCCTTTCCCAGCTTTGCTGATATTAAATATCCGATCCAATTTATTTACTGTAAATAAAAAAATACTTTGAGAAATGTGTCATTGTATTTCCTCGCCCATTCATAGTCATTAATTCAGTGTATATGAACCAACAGTCTTTATTACCTTTCAGTATTGTTTTTAAATACATGATATTTAAAGCAGGTTTCTCATAATAACCTATTATTTTCAATTGATAAATACCTGAGTTGGATCCCTTTTCTTTGTTATCCTCCATAGAGAGACGTTGTGCAAAAGGAAACATTTCCTCCCAGCTTAGGCACGTAATTTTTTCTAAAAATAAATTGTTAATATTGTGGTAGCGATGACCTGCCTCAAAGCGGTGTCTTTTATATTGAATTTCAATAGTGAAATGTGGGTGGACAGCACATTTTATAACAATACCTAGCTTAAGCAATGATTTAACTGGAGGAAAATTATCATTAACGAGCTGCTTTGAACTGTAGTCTATTGTTGTTGTTGTTGTTATTATTATTATTATTATTATTATTATTATTATTATTATTATTATTTATTTCTTAGCAGACGCCCTTATCCAGGGCGACTTACAGTCCATAGAACCAGATATTTATTAATAAGCATTTTAATGTATGCTGTACAATATAAAGCATTTATACCTTCATACTTAATTCTGGAGATCATAAATTGTCCTCTCTGCTCAGCCCCTACTGTAACCTGCATTGTGACTTGGTCATCACCCAAGACCTGTTTTAAAACATTGTTGAATCTGGACCTCTATGGGAGATATTGATTCATCACATTATTACAGCAGTTGTTTCCAAATGTATTTATTTATTTTAATTTGACTGTGCAAAAATGCCAAAGTCAGGCTTTTGGCCTACTGGGGAAAAAAAGAAAAGATGTGATTTCATTTAAATTATTATAGTGTGCTGCTCATAGGGGATACAATGCCTTAAATTACTAAAAAGATAAATAAAGAAAATTACTAAAATACAAAATAAAAAAGGGAAAAAAACAACCTAACTTTCTCTTTTTTTATTTATTTATTTTACAAATTGGTATTTCTTTAAAACTGCTATAAGGATAGCAGAGCCATACTGTAATTCAGATGTATCCCGGCCACCGCTATTAATGCTAATGCATGAGTCAGACCATTCTGGTAATTCCATTTCTAGAAATTATACAGTGAATCAGAATCTACTCTGGTAAATTTGTACTCTGTAGTGATAATAATATAGCATGTATGTCTATTTAAATATGCACATCCCATAATCTATTTATATAGTTTAAAAGGTTGCAGAAAAATTGTAGTTAGAAATCTGTGCTTTATGATTCTCACTTTCTTCAAACTGAGAAAAACAAGTGTTGAAGTTCCTGACATTATGCTACAATAACCTGACTTATAAGGGTTAAGCATTCCGGATAATTGGCCTACATTTGAAAGTCACAAGGTCATAGTACAAGACCAAAACCACTGCATGTACCTAGCTGTACCTGCTTTAAAATCAAAACGATACTGACATATGCTAACCACTCAGAGGGATTTGATACTAATGCATGAAACTTGAATTCTATGACTAGTTGCTTACAGAACAAGCTAAATTGAGGTACAGTAACATGTACTGTGCATGCACTGATAGATATACATGCAAACAAAATAATCATTTTAAGGATACAGCACTTATTGATCCATATATTTACACAAGTTTGTGTTAATCTATTTTACTTTTTATATTATAAAATGTATTCAAATACTCCAATACTGATTCTTACTGTACAGCTGTGGCCAAAAGTTGCATCACCTAGAAGTTTAGAATTGCGACATTAATTAAAATAAAATAAATAAACTATATGAACATAATTTTGAACTTTTATTTAACATTTATTCAGCAGGTTTCGTTTGACTTTAGGAAGCAAAATTTGTTAATTCTATAGGATGATGCAAAACTTTTGGCCATAACTAGTTTTCCATGGCTTTCTCACACTATTGCCTTAGCACAGCCACTATGTTCAGTACAGTACTCAGTTTCATGTATGTCTCAAAACCAATAAAAAAGCAATTCACAGGATGGAAAGTGATACTATTAAGTCAGCCCAGAGCATCGTTCTAAATATAGATATGATGAAAATGAGATTGTGTCAACACTGTGTGTGTGTGAACAATTATTTGTGTACAGTAGGCACACTATGGACCCTTGAGTTTGTTTAAAATGTTTACAGCTTTACAGAGTATATTTTAGCTTTGTCTACCGTCAGTTGAAAGGGTAAATATATTTTGCATTTTTTTGCAATTCACCCCCTCTCCTGAATAGCAAATAAAGTTGTTTAACTTTCAAGTGAAGTTTACATTAGCTGGTATGAGTAGGTACCGTAAGCTAATGTAAGCATGCATATACAGATGGTTGCAAAGTTCATTAATAAATAGACATTACAAATAAAACCGCAATATAAGCCTAGACATTGATCTGGTAACACTGGTGGTGAGACGGTTATCTTGCATTCCCTGGTATTCTGAGACTCAAATCCATTAAATGTTTTTTTTTTCTTTTGTATTTAAAAAAAAATGGTCATGTATTGGCTCGCCATCAGTTATTCTGCCTCTCTTTATTTGGTTACTAAGAAAACCTTGTCTTGTTCTGACCAATAGCAGCAATGTTTTGGGAGAACAAAGTGATTTGACAGTATTTTCAATGTCAAGCGGTCAAGCTGTGCGGATATTCACCATTTTCAATAACTATTACTTTTGAACTGAGTTGTGATGACTGACAGGACCACTAGAATAAAGGCGTATCACGGCATCACCGCGTATCCAAGACCGTGCAGACATCACCGCGAGAGACGTTACCGCGCCGACCATTAGTGACTGCCCATAACAGCACTACGACATCACCGCGCCGAACTACAATTCAATTCTCAGAAGACTCTGCGACGTTCACAAACACGTCACTTACCAGGAACTCCCCCCGCCACCCTCAGTATGCAGGTTTTAATATGACTTGGCAGTGTCAGTGAGACTCGTATTGCACAATTGCAAAGCAGTTGCATACCAGGTTTGATGAAGATCTTTTGCAGATCGAAACGTTGATCTTGGGTATAATAAAAAATATAAACACTTTGGAGCATAATATATAAGTGTGCGGCTACTATGTTTGTTTAACTTTAAAATCTTTCTACCCTGCACCTTGAAAGACTTTGGATGTGTGTGTTTTCTCTTTATTTGCTAGCAGACCCCCATCCCATTTCTAAGAGCATCCATTTCTCAAGGAAGAAATAAACAGTGGTGGTTGTTGCTGCTATTTTAACTGCCTTTGGTGTGTTTCTTTTGTCCGCCGCCTCCACAATATGTATAAACATTTGTTTGCTCGTTTGGCAGGGCACCTAAAAATGTAATCCTGTAAGCTGCTACAGAATAGATTTATACTGTGTGTGTGTGCGTATACAGTGGTGGTCCAAAGTTTACAAACCCTAATTTATGGATGTGTAACACCCTCAAATTAATGTTGAATACATGTATATAGTACATTCCAAATATATGTAGATGGTACATTCCTAAAATCTCCCTATTCTGTTTTCTAATATAAAAAAAAAGTTCCAAAAGAAAAAGCTGTCAGTTCAGCTTGTTACAGTTACGTACGGCTTTGTTTGTGTTGTGCTCTTATAGCCCTGAAAAAATACATTTTCAAAGAAACAAGAAATCACCATTTAATGCCAACTGCAATATACACTAAGACCTTGAGGGTGGAAGACTCAAATAAACATATGAATGAACAATTTAATAATAATAATAATAATAATAATAATAATAATAATAATAATAATAATAATAATATTAATAATAATATTAATAATAATAATCATAATAAAAGCTTCTGTTCGGAACAGATACAGGGGAATGGGGAAGAGCTGCAAGTCTCACACTGTCACTGGAAGAATTGGATCAAGCTTGCGCCTTTGACAATTCAAAAATATTAGTGGATGTAAATACCTCTCGTATTTGTAAGGGTCTTTTAATACACCCTTTTATTGGAAATAGTTTACAGACCCTGATTAGCAGTAGTACTAGAATACTACTACAACTACTACGACTACTACTACTACTACTAATAATAATAATAATAATAATAATAATAAATTACGTGCCAAGCAAGTATATAAAGGCGAATTATCTGACTACAACATTTTAATTTCAAACAACAAAAGTGAACTCGCTCTGGATAAAAGCATCATGCTAGAAAGAAAGCAGTAGGTTCAGTGCGGATACGACAGGGCAGAGAAGCAAGGACAGCAATATAAAGTTAATCTCTTTATTTAAAAAACAAATCTGTACAAAATATATATTTAAAAAAAAAAATATCCAAACACTGCATGTCCTTGTATCGGTCCCCAATCCTGGATAGCCTGTGGAGGAGTAATAAGAAAGAAAGAAAGAAAGAAAGGAAAGAAAGGAAAGAAAGAGAAAGAAACAAAGAGAAATCAATCAATCAATCAATCAATCAATCAATCTGTGGTGAACCCCGCTCTGACTGTGTCATGTGTCCGAGTTCCTGGTAAGTGCCGCTTTTGTGAACTTCGCAGCGTCTTCTGGGAATTGTAGTTCGGTGCGGTTATGTCAGCGCGGTTTTGGACTCGTTGTTATGTCATGTAACCAAATAGAGGAATACACAGTACTGTGCATTTTTTTCTTTTTCCACAGTAGCTGCAGAACATTTTGTGCTGTACTGTACAACAACCCCACTTCACAAGCAGTCATAATTGTGTTCCATTATTCGAAAGAAAATTGCTTATTGACAGCTAAGCTATTTTACTTGAGATGCTCCACAATAGCTGAAAGCCATGGATTTCAGCTGTGTTGTGAAATTGCAACACTGGAAAATAATTAAGGGCTAACTTGCGGTAGAGAGTAGAACCATTATAAAAGTCCATACATTAATAATTGAAAGAGGTACCTAATGGTGACAGCAATTGACACCAAACCCAAATAGTCTACCAGCTTTACAATTATATAACCACATCCTGAAAGACCTTTCCTTTTCTTGCAGATTAGCACCAATATTTTCCGAACACTTCCTCCCAGTGACAACCCAGATTTTGACCCTGAAGAGGATGAACCCACTCTTGAGGCCTCGTGGCCTCATATACAGGTGAGGTTTCTGGGGTTCATTTAATTAATTTGTTTGGCTTTTAGAAAGTACAAAGTAGGATATCCCAGGTTTCTTCGTATGTGTGATATGCAAGCCCAGTTCAGAACAGTGCGACAATAAAAGCTTTTGCATGTTTTGGAAGAGAGTATAATATCTATTCAGGGATACAGAGATATTTATTTAAGCAAGGGGCCCAGTTGGGGTTAAATGAGTAACAAAAGACCCATCCCGGTCATTATGCATTTAGTATTTTATCTCATACATCTGTACTTGATATAGAGTTGTGGATGTATTATTAGCTCTAATTTAAGGATGCAAAGTTGACCTTTTATTTTCTAGTAGAAGATTCTAGTTTACACTTCAAGCCACAGAATTGTCTTCATTGTACAAAAGTTTGGTCCTCAAAGAAATTAAATAAATATAAAATAAAAACTCTCTTTCTGTTCTCTGAATAGCCATACAAGTTCAGTATATGCTTGTTTTTCAGCTGGTGTACGAGTTTTTTCTAAGGTTCTTGGAAAATCCTGATTTCCAGCCTAGCATTGCAAAGCGATACATTGACCAAAAGTTTGTGCTGCAGGTAAGTGTTTTTCCATCATTCATTAACATCAGAAACTTAATACCTGAGACACTATTTGTCTTCCAAGATATTTGTGCTTTGCGCATAATGTTTGTTTTCAAGATATCTAAAATATCTTTCTGACAATATAAAGAAGGGTTTTGTTGTGGTAAGGTGGATAATTGTGATACTGAAGAAAAAATGATTTGCTTTTCATGCTGTCTTATTATTTGTCATAGTTGATTCCATGTAACTGTCCCCTTGGTTTTTTTTTATTATCTGCACTGGAAAACCATTTCTGGATTTTGGGTTCCACATATTTGTCAGTTTGGTGACGAAGATCTGTCCAACTAAATGATGAGAATAATACCGACTTCAACTGATTTGATACTGCAGTAAAAGATTTTTCTTTAATCTCTGTACATTCAGTCTATCTATTTAAATTTAGTTTTGCAAATAAACAAATTAAAGTTAAAAAAAGAAAAAAGAATAGTGTTTGCTGTTACTCAGCAGCAATACAGTAACCATAACAGCAATAGCAACTAGTCTCCGGTTTAAAGTTGTAGAAATCAAACAACTGGATGCAGTCTGATTTACCTTAGCAACTTAATTTCAGCATCTATCATAATTATTTTTATTATTGTTTATTTCTTAGCAGACGCTCTTATCCAGGGCGACTTACAATTGTTACAAGATATCACATTATACATCATACAGATATCACATTATTTTTTTACATACAATTACCCATTTATACAGTTGGGTTTTTACTGGAGCAATCTAGGTAAAGTACCTTGCTCAAGGGTACTGCAGCAGTGTCCCCCACCTGGGATTGAACCCACGACCCTCCGGGTCCAGAGCCCTAACCACTGCTCCACACTGCTGCTAATGATAACAAAGGCACAGGAGATTTTGAATAAACTTTATGAATACACTGTGGACAAGTTACTGAACAAACAACACAATAAGTATTAACATATGTAGGCTACTGGATATTTTTAATTATGAAAACTTTATAATTTTCTTTTCGTGAATACATTTTAGGACCTAACAGTAACTTAAATACGGAAATACCTACAACGCAAAATCATCCACCGCTGGGCTAGAGAACAGCTTATGCAATTAGGATGAGCTTTTATTGAACATTATTGACAGTAATGTTATCTGTCTCTGTCTCTTACAATTTAGCATACAGGGTGTCCCTTAAAGAGTAAGCATTGGGGTTCTGAAAAATATAACCTTGCAGTCCCCACGTGTTGCTACGACTGTTTAAGTAGCGTACTTGTAATGTTTCTTTTCATTGTTAACATGCTGACAACTTTTTATAACTTTTAAAGTCTGTTTCAAAGCTCTTTTTAAAATGGCCGCTCTAGTGCACTGATAGTGTAAGGATTATTGCCCACATTGTCAAACGGGTAACACGGCAGTAATGATCTGTGATGTGGTATGGAACAGAAAAACCAGAACACTTGTTATGTTTTGGGGGTTTTTTAATCGCTCTTCCTGCAGTGATTTAGAGGACAGATCTCAAACCCCAGTGCACTAGGGCAGACATTTTGAAAAAAGTTTAGAAATAGACTTTAAAGTCATAAGTGTAAAAAGTTGTCAGGATGTTAACAATGAAAAGAAATATATAACGCTATAGTTTTAGGAACCCTGCTACTTGCTCTTTAAGTCAAGCATCATTGACAATATAATATTTTATATGATTAGGAGGTTCTCTGTTAAATCTGGCAGCCACACCCCATTGACTGTCTGTACCACACATCCAAATGAATTGGTTCCTCTTTGCTTAACATTAGAACCGTCAGATTTTCGAACTACCTAGAACCGCCACGTGGGTCACTGTGACCCATACATTTTTTAACTGCTTCGTTATGAAAATGAAAGACATACTATCGGATACAACTGAAAAGTTTTATTCATGAACATCATAGCTAATATTTGCATCGCAGAAACACCGTATTTAAATGGAAAATTAAACATAAAAGGCTTTACTTTTAAAATGAGTGCATATACAGCGCGACTACAAACAGTGAAAAAATAATAAAAATAATAAAATACAAATTTCAAAAGAAACAGGTATGCAAATATACCTGTGTACAGGTGTAAACGGGTATATGTACACACAAAACTATAAAACCGAAATCATTGTTTCTAATACTACATAAAAAGAAAATAACACTACTTCCGGTATGATGGCTGCCTTGTACTCTATAGAGGAGCATACACGTCTGCCAGCTTACTGTGCCTGCATCCAGGAGCTGTGTTGTAAACACAGACACAGTTCAATTGAACACTATTGTGTAAACTGGTACATACAAACCTGTAAAACTGAAATGTTTTTTTCTAAAAATAATATATAAAATACATTTCATATTAGACACATAAGTTGTTATCCTACCTGTCATTTCAGTTTGCAGCTTGCCGTATTCCAATCAAAATTACTACTTTCAAGTTTAAATATTTCCTTCTGATATATTCCCAGTTGCATTTGTGAAACAAAACAAACTATTGTTGTCTCCCAGGTACATTGAAAAAAGAAGAAACTAGGCTTTCACTGAGTTGGCAGCTTGATAAATCCACAATGATTCATAGCAATCTCGTAGTCAGTCTACAAACAAAGGCTTGAAAAACAAACAAAAAAAACGTGTGCTAGGAGTAGGGGTGTGTCTTGTTTGCTGCATTTACAAAAACTATAGAATATCTTACGTTATATTAAAAAAAGACGTGTATTGTAATGCATGGGTCACATCGACCCACGTGGCGGTTCTAGGTAGAACTGTTTATCATTTTTTGATTCTGGCTATCAAACGTCGTCAGGATATTTAATTCATATATTTAGGAAAAGTAAAGAACGGACATACACATACGATTTACAACGGAAGAGTAATTAACATTTTAAATGCAAAATGGGTCAAACTGACCTGCATGGCGGTTCTAGTGTTAAAGACATTTCACAGCTAAAAGATGGAGAGCAACCAATATTAAAAAAAATAATAATAGTATGAGAATGTGGGGACTTTTGGATGCGTCTCTCCATCTGTCTGTACGTCATGGTACGGATAGCAATGTTGTTTTTTTTATTTACAGCATGCCGGGGGATGTATGTATCTCACAGACTCGTTGTCACTTAAACAGTCCATCTGGAAATTTGTACAATCCCACACTTACATGTGATGCAAATACATGCCTTATGCTGGGCATTTTTTTCTTCTGAAAATAGTGATTTTGTTACATTTTGTATTCTTTCTGCAACATAGGAAATTCATTTTTCTTGCATGGTATGTTATCTGCAAGAAACATTAAAAGCATCATTTGACTGCTTACTGTGTAGCTGCCATTAACAGCGGGGTTAGTGACATTCTGACAAAGAAGACTCAGCATGCCCTTTGGAAACAGCATCTTAAAATCTGAATTGCAGCCCTGCCATCTCTTTTCAGTATTTCTAGCCTTCACTATTTATACCCGAGAGAGTTTTTTTTAAATGAAGCGGCTTACACTTAAAAATGAAATGCTGTATAATATCTCATGTCTTTCTATGTAAAATAGATACTTCAAAATACTCTAATGCTTAATGAAGAAAATACAACAGAGAAATACATGTACAAAAAAATTAGTAACTCTGTATACATGAGAACCAATGTCATTAACTTTAAGATTCAGAGGATGTCACGGCCTTGTTAACATTTGCAGGAAAGATATTATTTTCACACCTGCAGGAAATTGTACTAAGTTGTTAAAAGTAGAAGTGATTCAGTTAGATGAATCCTGTATCAGAGTTTAGCTTGAAAGCTAACTATCACCTAGAAGAATAACCAATCAATTGGGGCTTGGTGATCAAAAAGAAAAGTTTTTACACTATAGTTACAGCCAACAGTGTTTTGTTTAGGACTGTGCAGCACCATGAGGGATGCTCTGTTGCTGTGCCCAATTGGATTAAAGTAAGCCAAATACAGGTAATGATATTTTAAGATATTAATTGTCTACATAACAAAAAGCCTTTTATTTCCAGACACAACCGTGTGCAGAGTTATAGTAAAGGCCATAACACGCGGCCAATGTAATGGCAGGTGATAGCGGACAGTAACAGTGGCATAAATATAAAAACAGTCTGTTACAATGTGTACCTGTACATGACCGACTACAAAGAATAGAAACAGTTACTATTCTTCAGACACAGCAGATAGTGACACCAGAATACTGACAAATCAGAGTAGAGGCGTCTATCATCTTCAAATGACTCCACAGTAGATCACAACAAGACAAGACCAGCTCTTATCACTTTTACAGTAAACCTGTATACAGAAGATACCTAAATGAAATTGTTCATTTACTTGGTATATGGGTAGAAGCACTGTATCTATCCTGTAGTTTTATTGTCATTCTTATAAACTTGAATTCCCAAAGGCTATACTAATCGAGGTCTGTAGAACATGGGATCGTTCTACCTGTCAACCCTTCTTTGTATGGCTAGTTTCTGAACCATAATTCCATGCTGTTTTTTTTTTTAATAGTTGTATAATAATACCTAGAGATGTCAAGTCATGGTAACTAAGAAAATGTTTTTTAAACCCAGTTACCATCACTGTTCTAACAGTGCCGCTTATACAAGATACAATACCTTGGGATACTATAGGGCCACTTTTTACTAAGTGAAGTTTACTAACTTCCTGTGCACTATTCTGCTAGGTGCAGTTTGCTGACAACCTGCATTCAGTGTTATGAGAAGTAGAAAGCTCAATTCAGAGATGTTGCTTCATACACAGTACCAGTTACCTCAACCCAAACAGACTTCAGCAGTATTATTATTATTTATTTCTTAGCAGACGCCCTTATCCAGGACGACTTACAATCGTAAGCAAATACATTTCAAATACATTTCAACCTTAAAGGTTGACAGAGTTGTCCTTGAGTTCCCAGTTGCAGGTACTTCCTTCGGCTGGACAGACATCAATTTTGAAAGGCTGGTCAATCTTTGTTTCTACTTCATTTAATAGCTAACTGCTCTAGGCCTCATATATGATGATTGATTATTTTCACGTGCTTAAGCTTCTTTGCACTACATTGACAATGTTAGGTTTTTTATTTATATATATTTTTTATATCTAAAGTTGTCTTATCCTGTATCAAAGTATTTATTGATAACACAAGTAACAATAAAAGCATTCATAAAAGCTAAAATGTAATTTTCAGAATCACCCTACTCTCTGGCAGGCTTGAAGCTAAACTTCTGTTTATTGAGCTGTTGCTTAGAACAGACGGCGCAGTCTGGAATGTTGGCAGGGTTTCATGGGAGGTACAATAACAGTTTTCCAATATGTGCAGATTTGCCATGTGCTTTAAATAGAGCTCTAATGTTTGCTCCAGATGACGGCAATGCAGCTAAAAGGTTAGAGAACATCTAATGCTTTTTTTGAAAACAATATGGCAAAGGAAACTTTCAAAGTATGAATGTAAGCTTATATATATAGCTTTTTTTTTTCTTGTCATTGAATAGAACTCAAAGCTATAAATGTTACTGGGACTTAACAGTAATAATTGAAAGAAAAAAATTACAGGATTGGCAAGTGCTGTGCATAGTTGTATTCAAAAGTACAGACTGTGGATGCAGTCTTACAAGGATAAAATCAATTTTATAAACATGTATAAAATTACTTATGCTGTGTCAGACATGCAGAATTACTCGAGAAATACATTTATAAAATGACCTGGTCATATTGATGGTGACATGACAGAAGCAAGTTATAACAAACGTGCATTGTTTATTTATTTATTTATTTATTTATTTATTTATTTTTGAAACTTTGCTTAAAACCAAAAATGTCCTTTACTTAGTAGCCTTACTCTTTCTGTGTAAAGCCTGTTTAGCAATGTGTACACAGAGTACACATTTTCATTTAAAAGAATGTTCCTGTATCCTAGTGAAGCTCTAGTGCAGTTGGACATTTATCTGAAGAAAGTAATCCCTGTATGTCTACAACAACAGTTAAGGCCGCTACACACCAGACGCAATGTGATTTTTCATTGGGTGACAAGATACTTTCGCAGCGGCCATACACACATGAAGTGACACATATGCGATGTGACAAATTTGAAAACTAAATTTGAAAACTATTAAATTGCTCTTGACAAAACAATGATCAAGACTGGTACATGTTCGTCAACATGATGTGGAAATTGTGGGAGTGATGCAAGTATAGGCGCAGTGCAAATAACTGCGGATGCAAAATTCAAATTGCGTTGCGGCCAGGCAATTATTTTGCATGTAAACTTAAGAGCAATGCAAATTACTCAACATGCACAAACAATGATCCGTAACTATGATAGTAAGGGTCTCAATGCGTGCCTCTCTCTATTTAGCGGCCGCACTTGCAGAGTTAAGAGTACAGAGAGCAGTAGTCGTTGTATGACATTTGTGGAGCATGAAAATATAAACCAAAAAAAAAAAGATGTCAGGAAGGGCAGCAAAGTCCTCTTGGCGCATGGAAAAGAAAAGTTTTCTGAGAAGCTGAGAGTCCTTACAGCTGTCACTCCGCATGAAACAGAGCTGTTTGGAAAAGCCTCAGCCAACATCACTTATGCTAGTATCCTTAGGAAATTATATGTATTGGCTTGCCCTTTTTAGCATGACATCTAGAAATGTGCCTAGCATGCTGGAAAGGGTGGATTGGGCTATCCCTGCAGACATTAGTGGTCTGAAAGGAACTAGAGGCTAAGTAGTGCAGAGAACACAGCACTGTCACATGTGTGGGGATACCGGTCCCTAGATTGACGCTGGGGTCTAGCTCATCCCTCAATTCACCTATGAGGTCACTGCGGAGTGAGATGATAAGGCTTTAGCACCGCATCCTCCGGGATCCCAAGCAAAATGACCCTGGGATTGAATCTGCAGGGTATTCTTCGTCTTGCCCTTCTCCTCCAAACGTGTTCCTTTCTCTCCTCAACAAGAGCCAAATGTCGCCTCATCAGGATGTGTACCACAGCAGCCATCCTGAAGCCAATGACAGGTGTGTTTTATACATCTTAGTTACTCGCTTCTACTATGGTTTGCACCTTGTAAGAAGAGGTGTAAAGTTTTTGGAGAGTCAGCAATTGCCTAAGTGCAAGGCAAAATCTTTACATCACATTGTAATGTTTGCGCCCGCTTAGTAGCCAGATCCTTCCCAATTCCATTGTCTTTTCTTCATTTGAATGCATTTCAGTATCATTTAATGGATTAATGATGGTGAAGTGCAAATTTGATAGCGGGTGCAGAATGCCAGGTGAACACCATTCTTTACATACACCGCATTTTTTAGCAGCCAGTAAAATCAGACTTTGCGGCTAATAAACATGATTTACGGCAGCATTATGGGAGTTTTGCACCAAATCGCTTTGTGCGTATCCTTATGTCACCCCCTATGAGTGTCTTCTCTGACGGTATTTCAACATATATGGCAATAAATCGTACATACCAGGATTATCCAGTTCCTTCGAAATGGACTTCCATATATTACTTTTAGGGCTTCTGTTTTTCAGTTTTTATTTATGAAATTTTTTGGTGCTTATTTTTTTGCTGTTTTCGAGTTTATGTGAATTGTTTTTTTTTGGGGACTTTTGCTTTTTATATACTGTATGAAATTATTGTTTTCGGTTACTTTACAAAATGCGTTGCCTTTTTTTTTTGTCAATATGTATAGTAGTAACTCAGTAGTACTTGCACACTTAAGTTGTACCTTCTTTCCTTTGCTGTCTTCCACAATGAAATCCTCATGGTCACGGGCACATTCTTCTGGGGTTTTTGCGTGTAGGCATTTTGTTACATTTCGCCACAATTTGCAATTCTGTTTGAAAACCTTAAATGTAATATAGCTTTAATCGTACAAACAAGTCCCCGTTCCTAATTGTAATCTCGTTTTAAATCTTGCAAGCGGAGTCTCCAACAGAAATGTAGGAATTTGCTCCCATTCAGTAGTTAGGGTGGGTTTAAAGTATTCAGAACGAATCAGTGATAGATACAAGTCAGGAAGGAGGAACATTTCCCAGGCTTTGGGAAAGGTAGTTTTTTTGTAGTAGTAGTAGTTTTTTTTTTTTTTTTCTTATGGGAAATGGGTATTTATTGGCTTTATACACATAGTAAATAATAACCCAAAAGATTGATTGAAAAACATTACTTTTTTTTTTTTTTTTATCGGTTAAAATCGAAAATCAGAAGCCCTAATTATCTTTCATCACTGTATCTTTATAATTGTGATGATCTCTGTCATATATATCGTGGGTATTTTTCCACGGAAAGTATTATTTTTTACTCTGTCATTTTGGATACTGCTTCAGCCTGGTGGACGTGCATTGAAGCTGTTCTCTGATTCCTAGTTGTCACGCAGGAAAATCACAAAAAATAGGATTCAATCCTATTTATTTTGTATCGCTCCAGTGTCTTGAAGCTTGCATTAGATTGGTCATGTTGGATTATAGTAGCTCTAATCGGAAGCTGATTTCAGAATTATTGATAACATTAACAACATTATCACTGTCGTGCTGAAGATCTCCTGGAACATAATCTATGCTGTAGGTCACATGGTCGGAATACAGTTACACCGTTGGATTCAGTTTGATCTACTCTACAGTACAAAAAGTGACTGCCCTGTTGTAAGTGAAAAAGAAATCTATCTGAATTGGCATAAACTTAAACAAATATAGTCATGGGATAGTCCGCGCAAGAAAAGGTTGCTAGTGCAAATACTGTAAGCCTTGGTTATCACTCTCTGTAACAGCTTTGATGACAGCTCTGTGAAACTATTCATGTATTTAATTTGTTAGGCTAGTTTGACTGGATAGGCTGCATTAGCTTGCTGGTGATCTAGTACAGTAGCAGGTTCAAGCAGTTTACACAGAGAAAGACTCTTTTGCCGAGCAGGGGAATGAGATGAGCGTGCCAGATTGAAACTGACAAGATGACGTCAGCAATTCTTCCAGCGTGCTCATTGGTCTGACTTGTTTTGACGCCTCAGGCCTGAGCAGTTTTATGCTAATCCTGTGCATGCATTCATTCCCAAATCTGGATGTGTTGTAGCACATGGAGTGGGAAGCAGCATCCTTTATCAAACTATATCGGGGGAGGAAACTGCAGATTTAGATGATAATGAGAACTCTTTCTAGGCTCCCAGGATCCTGGCAGAAAAGCAGATGCACACAAAGTATCTTACAGTCTCTCATTATAAGGTATTTATGGCAACACAGTAAAAAGTAAATGAACATGGGCTTACATTAACATGCAAGGCTATATTTAATACATACTTTTAAAAATGAATGATAGAATAGCTAATGAATATACATATAGGAGCCTGTTTTGAAGTAAAGGACATAGGTCTACAAGACAGGAATTTTGCCTACAGGTGACAGACAAATATGAAATATTTGCAGTGGAGGTTATTTCACCTTTAATGGAATGACCAAAGGGTATTTGCAGAAATGAAGTTCTCCAATGCCAAATTCTTATTTTTTCCATGTGTATTGGATCCTATGTATGCCTGGATTTTGATAATTTAAAGGTTATTATTTTCCTACTTTACATTTCATTTTTAATGTGAGAATCATCTTTAATAACATTTAATATGTATCGCATCTCGCAGGGCTAAACAATAACCCATAAACATTTTCTTTTTGTTTTCTCTATTTAGTAGTTTGATTGGTAGATATAGATATGAGTGTGTGTAGCAAAAAAACACAACAACAATTATTCTTGGTTGTTAATACATAAACCGTGTGATGGAGAAGAGGGCTTTGTGGTACAGCATGTTGCATGCCTGTAAAAGCAGAGCTCTGGAACTCATGCCTCAGATGGTGAGAAGGGTTTCGAAGTCTGCCAAAATGCCTGTTTTGGTGACCTGATTTTTCTCTATGCGTGGGGTGACGTAGAAATATGACACTAGTATCATTTTAAAGATTATTTCAATTTAAAAAATAACTTGTTTGCAGTTCCTGTACAGTACATACTACAGTATCACTGATGGCCTTACTTCTGTTTTGGGATGTAGATAAAAAACAACCTTTAATCCACATTGATTTGATGAGAGTTTGATTTGTTTTGTTTATAGTTAGATTAGCTTTAACTAAGAAAATGTACATTAAATGGATATTATAAAATGTAAACCTACACTCTAAATTAGGCATCTCTGTAAATGGAGCTTATATGAATTTGCAGTCTGCCTTTTTTTTTTTTAAAGCTTTTGGAACTGTTTGACAGTGAAGATCCACGAGAGCGAGACTTCTTAAAAACTGTGCTGCACCGGATTTATGGGAAATTCCTGGGGTTAAGAGCATTCATCAGGAAACAGATAAACAACATCTTTTTACGGTAAGAAGGTTCTTTACTCTGATGTAGTACTCTGGATTTCTGCATGTGTTTTGAAGTTACCGATGTATAATACATTCACTGCAATAGTAAAACAATGTACATCATTGACATATAGTCTCAGAAAAAAATAAAACATAACATTTGAAATGTTGGAATATATGTAAAAAATATTTTATATGCTTAGTCCTTAAGTACTTACTTCATTAGGTGTAGCGTATGTTTTATCTCCTCTCTACCAGAAAACAATCCATAAAATAATTAAGCATTTGAAAATGGAATTACAGTATTATCAGAATTGATATAGGTGGTCTGTTATTACAAGTTGATTGTATTAATTCTGGTAATATGTCTACAGAGTTTCTGTAAAATTTCACAAACTAGGTGGAATTGTGAAGTCAGTTGGTAGTGGTCCTGGCACATTTCTGTACGATACAGTGCAGAGAAATATTTAACTTAGGGAAATTATATTCAGGATCATTTTCTGGAGAGAGGAGAAACACGCCATAACCCCATGCAGCAGCGGAGCTTGGCTTCGTGAAACAGGAACTTCAGTAAAACGTAAGCACAGAAAATGTGATGAAAAGTATTTAAATCAGGTTTACTTGGCTTGGAAACCTTGCTTGATCCACAGCCTCCCCTTACAAAAGTTTACCACAGTATTTTTCTGCGATACTTTTGCAGTTTATCATGCTTTTCCTATGGTTATATGATGCATTTACCATAGTGTACCCTGGTTTTCCATGTTTATTAATGTGCTTTATCATACCTCACTATTCTTTTACAGTGCTTACCTATGCTTTACATGCTTTCAGAGGACATCCAATAAATTTAAATAATGTGGGAAACAGTGTAAGGGTTAAAAAAAATAAACACACTGGCATTTTTTTGTTGGCAAAGTTGTTGGTTCAGCCCTAGTAACAATTTTTCGCTGGGAAGTTATGGATTTAATATAAGAGTCACCCAAAACAAACTGAAACCATACTGTGAGGTTGAGGGTGCCACACCCCTGAAATCAAATTCACATTTATTTGCCAAAAAAAAAAAAAAAAAACACACGTCACTCCAATGCAAGTCTGAGGAAAATATAATTTCAGAAAGGGGAAAAAAAAAAAAAAAAAAAACTGCGCAAAACACTCGCTTCACAACAGTAGTTAACATAGGTATAACCCATGAAAATGGCACATTGCAGTTCGAACACATGAAAGAGAAAAAACGAATAATATTTAAAACATTTTCCCGTCCTAATCAACATGTAGAACTAGAACAGTTTTGAGTGGCGAGTAATGAAATTCCTTTCAGTGGCTGACATGTTGATAAAAATACCATAACAATTGTGACTTATCATAGGAATGGCACATCTGAAATTTGAGCTGGTCTGTTGCCTATGTTGTGCTAGTTGACCACCTGGAAAGGCAAAACAATTGTGCATTTTATGTTAAATCTTTAGAATAACAACAGTAAAGGAGTACTGTTAAATGAACCCTTTGAATGTTCTCTCATTAATATTTGGCCAGTGAAAACAAAATGACCACTAGGGTTGTGTAGCAATATTTTCTTCCCCCATGAAAGTTTGGTAAAGATTTGTAATGGAGGGCTCCCGAGTGGCGCATCCGGTAAAGGCGCTATGTGTGGAGTGCAGGATGCACTCTATAGTCTGGACGTCGCCGGTTCGAGTCCAGGCTATTCCACAACCGACCGTGGACGGGAGCTCCCAGGGGGCGGCGCACAATTGGCCGAGCGTCGCCCGGGGGGAGAGAGGGTTAGGTCGGCCAGGGTGTCCTCGGCTCACCACGCACCAGCGACCCCTGTAGTCTGGCCGGGCCCCTGCGGGCTTGCCTGTAAGCTGCTCGAGAGCTGCGTTGTCCTCCAACACTGTAGCTCGGGTGGCTGCATGGTGAGTCCGCAGTGTGAAAAAAAGCAGTCGGCTGACGGCACACGCTTCGGAGGACAGCGTGTGTTTGTCTTCGCCCTCCCGAGTCAGCGCAGGGGTGGTAGTGGTGAGCTGAGCTTAAAAAAATAAATGGCAATTCCAAATTGGGAGAAAATAATAAAAATAATTGGCAACAACTAAATTTATTTAAAAAAAAAAAAAAAAGATTTGTAATGGAAAATATCTAACAAACTCAGTGATTCAGAGGACATATTACAGAAATTGTACCTTGCTCAGGCTAAACATGTCATCATACACAAAGCATGCAAATTAAAACAATACAATCTAACCTATATTAGTATTTCACAGGGAATGAAAAAAATCTATAGATTTTCATGCTGAGGTTGCCGGTGTCACTGTTGTCCAGAAAATAACATTGTATGTTCTCTCTCCCTTTGACAGGTTCATTTACGAAACCGAGCATTTTAATGGAGTTGCCGAGCTGCTGGAGATCTTAGGAAGGTAAGATAACAGATATGCGTCACAGTACAAAACATTGAATACTTTTGTTTACTTGATATCACAGATGTCACAGTTATTATTTCATCTTTTTTGTTTACTGTACTGCAATGTGTCAAGCATGCTGGCTATTTTTTGACCAGTATACGTATTTATAATGATAGAATTACAGTAGAATCCCTGACAGTCACAGCCGCAGCACTTTTCAAAACCTAGATCTTATCTTCAAATTGAGCTTATTTGTTTAACCTCAGAAATGAGTTTAATGACAGATTAAACTTTGTATGTATTACACTATGGGGGGCTTTTTCTTTCCACCATTGACTTGCTATTTCAGTCTGGCACTGCAACCGAATAAATAATATTGATCGTGTGCATGCAAGTGTTGATTGTGTACATTTGAGTCTTTCTTGTATTCATTCAAATCCAATTAGAGAATGAAGGGGCAAATAGCACAATTTCAAATGACCACGTGTTTCTGAACAGATACCCAGCTTGATATAAGGAAAGTAATGCCCAGTATTCAGCTATTTAATCTTTTCACATTATTATATAAACAACATACAGCCTTAAACAACCAACTTGTCCCCTTGAAGTCTGATCACTTATTGTGGATTACTTATTCATGGAATAACCACGTAACCCCCTGAACATTCCAGTTTCTGTGTTTGACTGGTGGCACCTCACATAGGACTGCATGAGTATCTGATTCCAACGGAAATGGCCATTCCACTTTAGTCACAGTATTTAAGTAAGATTTTAAGCTGGTCCCCACTAGCAAGCATGCTATCATATCTCACTCAATCAAGAGGGCAATATGCCATTCTTCATGGATGTGTTACCTTAGAAAGCTCTGTGCACTGCAGACATGCAGAGACACAAAGACAGCTGTCTTTTCTTTCTCTCTCTTAAATAAAAGTTTTAATAATAAACTGCTTCATGGTAAATGCATTTTAATGTTTGTGTGACTATTGCAGTAGATAAACAGAATATGAAAATACCAGCCTTGGCAAAACATCAGACAAAGCTCCACAAGGTAGTGATTGCCTTAACAGAATAGATCAAAGTCTTCATTTTAAAATGTAATTGTTATCAGTGAAGTGCTCTTGTTATGGTAATCACTTCTCTCCTAAAGACATCACCTTTAAGTTCCCTTTTTAAAATTAGCATTATGATTTTTTCACTTAGCATTGAGAGGGTAAAAAATGGACATGTTTTACTTTGATGTGAAGGGATATTAATTTGTTTCATTTTAGCACCACAGCAAATGCTGCAGCTCTGGTAATAATAATAAATAGATTCCAATTATTTTTTTGAACACACCTACAGCTTTTTGAATACTTCACATCCTTTTGTGATGGCTTATGTTTCTGGCATAGTAGGACAATTTCTTCTCTGTGCTGTTAAACACATGTAAGCAATCTTCACAGATCATGTCCTTGCCACTAAGATGGGGGTCCTTTTACATTAAAAACTTTCCCAGCAGGCCCTGGGATGAGATCCTGAATCTAAATTGTACTTGTGTGTTGGGGATGGAGATGTTTGGAATTAGGCCAATGTGCCTTGATAGAGTAAGAAAACAAAGGTGCTTTTTTAAGTAATCTGTTAAGGTTACCAAGTTTGAGATCATAACAAGCGTGCTCAGAATGGACGTCCAGAGTCGTGAACATTTTACTTGGTTATGGATCGTGAGTTTGTCACATGAACAGTGTGTAGTAGTGGTCCTCCTATATTGAAAATGCTTCTAACAACACAGGCACACTTGTGATCAGAGGTGGCTATTTCTGTCGTTTTAAAATGATCAACTTTAAAAAATGTAGTGGGATGTTTGGAATGGCTTTAGTGACTTTAGTAAATTTGTCAATGTAGCTTTCAGTTTTTTTTAGAATGATTCTTATTTGTAATTTCGTAATCTTGGGAGCTAAAAACAAATCTATCAGATTTGATATCGGAATCATTCTTTCAAAGCATTTTGACATTTTTCAGCCAAAATAAATATTTGATTCTTCTCCTATTCCTTTATCTACAAGGATTTACAAGTTTGAAACACACAGTGGGTTATTTTCTTGTCCAGATCATAGGGATGTTCTATTATATTACCAAAACTGTGCCTTTTGATGTGACGGCAATGATGGGTTACTTATGTGCGATCCGAGGTTCTGACTTAAAAGTACCTTGTTGTTCCTGAAAGAACAGCAATAATAGCAGGGCAGAATAGACCGTGTGCTGGCAGGCCTTCAAACCCTGGGGTGGTTTTAATAAGAAAAAAAAATGTAACCTTTTACAATTAAAGAATAATACCAATACACATTTTTGCTTCCCTTTTTTCTCCAGTATCATCAACGGTTTTGCACTACCTTTAAAAGCAGAACACAAACAGTTTCTAATGAAGGTTTTGATTCCTATGCACACAGTTAAGGGTCTGACTCTGTTTCACGCACAGGTAGGTTTTTGCACAATCTTTCTAAATATCTACCTTTAGTTCTGTTAGTTGCATGGCGAGAAATGCAAAGGTTAAGCAAGACTATTTATTTATTTGTTTGTTTGTTTGTTTGTTTGTTTGTTTGTTTGTTTATTTATTTATTTATTTATTTATTTATATATATATATATATACACATATACACACACATACACACACACACACACACACACAAAATATATATTTTTTTATTTTCCACACTTTAGATGATGTGCATTTACCCTGCCACAACACTGTTTTAAAGGAAATATTTGATTTCTTCTACCACTCACTTTCTGTGTTATAGGAAGGACTCTTCCTGAGTTTAAGGCTCAGGTGGGGTCTATAATAGTTCTCCCTTGTTATTTCACAGTTGGATTTACAGTAGGCCATAAAATGTACATGTACTTTACATTACTGTATTTAGCCTTGACTAATTCTCTTTTTAAATGTCCAAGTAATATAGCAAAATAATGAACAAACCCTGTATATATCGCACAGGAAAGCAGTGAAAAAAGTGGTGAAATATTTTCTATTAAATATTCCTCTGTCACTTTTAAGTAAATCAAGCCAGTAGCAGTCTAGTTTGTTTGTTTTAACTATAGCAGTTGACTTAATGGTATGTTTTTTTTTTTTTTGTTTTTTTTTTTGTTTTTTTTTTAATTGGTCGTTTGAATTGGTCATGGTGACCTACTCCTGAAACTTGCATGTTCTCGACCATCTGCTTTTTAAATTAAATGCTCTTACTCTATTAAGCAGACACTGGAAGTGTCAAATTGGAAAACAGAAGGTTTGCCCTGTAGAAACAAAGGTTGTTACACCTTATTAGTTCACCTCGTAATTCATTGAAGTTGTTCCTTAAACACTCTTGAATGTATGCATGTATACCTGTAGAGGAAAATACATCCTTTAGGATATAAATTTAATGTACAACCTTCATCTTTTAGAGAGTTGTGTTCTGTTTTTTCTTGTTTTTCTTGCAGCTGGCCTACTGTGTTGTACAGTTCTTGGAAAAAGACTCCACCCTTACTGAACCGGTAAACTTTATTTACAGTATTTTGATAGTACCATGCTTGAACACAGTCAGTGGGTGCGTTAAGTAAGTGAGCGGCTCAGTAAAAGAATCAATTTAACGACTCGCTCAGTTCCGCTCCCGCTGAGCCGCTCAGAGCGCTTCTGAGCATTTTTCATCAGTGATCAGAGTGAGCGGACGCAATGGACACCTGCAGAAAACAAGTGGAGATGACGGGCAGGATTGACAAATATGTTTGTCAAGAACGATGAACTGGTTTCGATTTATGAAGTTGTGTATTAAATTGGCTAAATAAGATGGTAAAAAATTGTTGTTTTCGAATTTGTATCATTTAATTTCATTTTTTTTTAACGTAGAGCTGTTTTATAGTTATTAAAATTATTCATAATTCTCATTATTAACGTTGGTATTGCCGGTATTAAACACAGCCAGATATGAGGTTCAGTCCAAACAGAGCGCCAAACTCAGCGTGGTACAGCAGGGGACAGTAACTTCACACAGGGCCATTTTATCTACCATCACCTCAGAAACACAAACAAGCAAATCATTATTATTCGCCATTTTTAAAAGTCGCTCAGCGCTCTCGTGTAGCAGAGCGTTAAGTCATTTAAATCTGCTCAGTGTGCTTTCTGAGCGGCTCACTTACTTAATGCACCCAGTGTGACTTTTACAAACAGTCAGTTATTTATAGCAGTTAGTCCTTTACTTTGCATGTGTGCTCTTGGTGTTTAGATTGCTGTCTGTCTGTGTTGTTTATGCAAAACTGAGTATAGTGCATTATTAAAAATATAGGATAGTTTGTATCATTGTAATAGATGTTCACATGATTTTAATGTGTATTTATACAGGTCATTAGAGGATTGCTGAAGTTTTGGCCAAAAACTTGCAGTCAGAAGGAGGTGGGTTTGTGTTTGTCTTCACCCGGAGTGATTTTGTTCTTCAGATCTCATTTAAATTGCAATCATTCTGAGGGATTCTGGGTTTCTTTGCTCAACTATTCAGTTACCATTTTCTCAAAATCTGCCTTGGAGCTTGTCTAGAGAATCCGAAGTGCTCTGACTGACTGATTTCCGTATTCCGTTCAAATCATGTCACAGTGTATATATGCACAGCAGGTGAGGCTAGCAGAGTTGTCACATGATTTGAATGGAATGTGGAAAGCTGTTCTGTCTCAGCACTTACTCCAGACAAGCTCAAGACAAGTAAAGACAGATTTTGAGAAAAATGGTAACAGAATGTGAGAGAAACAGAACCCAGAAACACTCCTAGAATGATAGCAAACTCCATAAATGAGTAAGGGAATAGTACATATTAAATCTTGTTTAAATGCACATATCATAGGCTTGATTTTTTAAGATCCGTTTTTTTTCAGTCACTTTTGATTCTGTGTCATGTTTATTGTTCATCAAACCACACGTTTTGTGTTGTGTTCTTTCAGGTCATGTTCTTGGGTGAAATTGAGGAAATCCTTGACGTCATTGAGCCAACACAGTTTAAAAAGATTCATGAACCTCTGTTCAAGCAGATAGCAAAGTGTGTCTCCAATCCTCACTTTCAGGTGAACCGCCTTTTTTTTCCCTCCAACCAAAGTCTGGCAACTTATGCTAGATAAATCTCTATTCACAAAATTATGGATAAACAATAGAATTTTATGCAGAATTACTTAAACTTTACAGGGCAACGCAGATCACTACTTTACACTGAAACACAAAAGGAAAGATTTATACTTTTAGAGCTCTTGGGTGTTGAGGCTGTTGTGGGTATTGGGTAGAAGAACAAGGGTAGAATAATTGGGCACACTGAATAAAATCAGTTCATATTGTCATACCAGGATTGAATCATTATGAACGGCACCCTTCCTTGTGTGAAAAAGATGATTTTATCTTCACCCCAATATATTTTTTAGATGTTTTGAATATTAAGGTAATTGTTACAATTTACTTTCACAGGTAGCTGAACGAGCTTTATATTTCTGGAATAATGAATATATTCTGAGTCTAATTGAGGAAAACATTGACAAAATCCTACCAATTATGTTTGGTAGCTTGTACAGAATCTCCAAAGAGCACTGGAACCCGTAGGTATTTTTTTGGTTTACAAAAAGAAAACAAAAATGTGTTTAATATGTATGTCATCTCTTTACAGTTCATTAATTTTATAAGACATATTGATATAAACCATATTTATAACAATGGAAGAAAATAATTTTGCTACTTTACACTTTCAATTTTTAAAAAGGACCAAAACACAATATTGTTACTGCTTGTCAAACCTTACTTGCAATATTACTTGGCATTGAAGTCAAAGTTGATGTTTGCAAAAAACTAAAACTATTTTTTCTCGCTCCTTCTTTTCAGGACGATTGTAGCTCTGGTTTACAATGTTCTGAAGACATTAATGGAGATGAACAGCACTTTGTTTGATGATTTAACAGCCTCATATAAAGCAGAAAGACAACGGTATGCACTAATCAAAATGTGTTTAATTATGCATAACAGTTCATTAAATGTCAGATTTAAGATCAGTTTGGTAAATGTACCACATACATTTAACTCATACTGTGAAGTCAATCCCTGGAATGAATGATAACATGTGTTTTGTGTTTATTTTTCCCTCTTCTGTCTAAAAGTCTATTTTTCAAATGTATATCGTCTGAAAAGTAAATTGACCGGTTAAGAAATGGAGCTTCGATGTATTGAGGCGTCATGTAGACTTGAACTGCTCAAACCAAATGACTGCACAGATGGGAATCTCAGTGTGCATTATCCTGTATCTCTAGTGTACCAAAGTACATTAAACTTGTCAGGGGTGTTTTAGTTGCTGAGGCTTTGCTACATTAAATGATAACTTTCAATTTACTCTTTATCTGATCAGCTGCAATAAATTTGGCTGACTGAGTAGGCGGAAGCTGAGAGCATGCAAGTTGGATGTCACTTTAATTGAAAGTTACAGCATCCATTTAACGCCCTTATAATAATATGATGCAGACTACAGCAATGTAAATGGACACATTCCAGGTGTGGAAGCTTTAGACAGTTTTAGAATTGAACGTCACAAATGCTACAACACGATAGACCCTGATGCTGCTTGTGCTGGACAGAGTGTGCCTTTCAGGGGAGAAATATTTCACTCTGCTTGTAGAGGGAGGGGAGGACAGGGCAATCGATGTGTGCTTTGAGTGTTCAGAATGGGTTTGTGACAGTGGAAACGTAATTGCAGGGACCAATAAAGGTGATTTGGAAAGGAGGTATTCCACATTTGAATGAATGTGGTAATTGTCCTATGGTGCTTTTGCAGTGAGAAGAAGAAAGAGCAGGAGCGCGAGGAGCTGTGGCGGAAGCTGGATGAGCTGAGGGTGAAGGAAGCTTCAGGCATGCTGAACAACACTCACAGCCTGCAGAACGCTCAAAACAATAACAACACAAGTGCCAAATGACACGGGATCCACAACACAGCTACAACGTCTGCTGGATGGGCAACAATTTTTTCTACTCGATCATTTTTGAAACATGTGAGAACTATCAAGAGGAAACCTCATCAGTATGTTAAAAATTAAAAAAAATATATATATAAATATATTAAAGCCAATTATTTTTGGCAAGCTATAAATAAGAATCTGTGGACTTTTAAGAATATTTTTGGGATGTTAGTGTGACCACAGTTGATTTTGTAACCTTGTCTAATCCATTGACTTAGCTATTTCACTGAGAAATTAGTTTTATTATCATTTTGTGATATGAGTGAGGAATAAAATATTACGGGAGTGGTGAAAATTATGACCTGAAAATGTTTTGATTGTGCTGCACATAGACAAATTTAGTCAGCTATTTAAAGTAATGATTTTCCTATTTTATATGTGCTTTCCACACTGCTGTAGGAGTGGGGGGGTGAAAAAAAAAGAATGGTAAAGTTGTGCTGTTTCCTTGTATAAAACCAGAGGATCTATGTCCCTCACCTCCCATGGGTGCCCTTTCCACTTGGGTGTTTATTTCCTTTCTAAAGATAAATTGTTTCATTTATTTCAACCATTATATATATATATATATATATATATACACACACAGATATATATATATATATATATATATATATATATATATATATATATATATATATATATATATATATATATATATATATATATCTGTGTGTGTATATATAGATAGGACACATGGGACTTAAATGCAGCCATAAATTACCTATTTAAGTATTAATAAATATGAACTGCAGAAAATATTGGCCACAGAGTATTTTTAATGTCCTTATTAAAGTATTTTCAAAAAATAAATTAAGTAAAAGAGAGCTAACAAGATATGAGCCATATTTTTAAGCACCTGGGATTCATTTTTAGAGGGTCGGAGCATTATCTTAACATGGAAGACTGAGAAGTTCAGGGGGAAAAAATGTATGTTTGTATTCTCTATCTAGTTTTTCTGATGCCTTTTGTCAGAGTACCATTCCAATCTCTGTTAACATACAATTGTGGTGAAAACTGTTGTGATGAAAGACCACCTTTGGGGTTTTGAACATCATTGAATAAAGTCTGCTTTATGTTTCTATTTTTGAGCTGAAGAAATGACTTGCCTTTTATACAATAATGCAGGTTTACCTTAATGAATTCAGCTGGGAGTAAGTCGCTTCACATTTTAATTCATGTGTTTTGTTAACAGTCCCCTTGCCTTTTCTTTGACGTTTCCAGTCATTCGGAGAGGTACTTATTGCAGGTATTTCAACACGTATTATTCATGGTTAAAGTCTGTGTGGGGGCTATCGTCTGAGTTCAGGAGCTGTTCTTCGGTTCTAGTTCCTCGCCATAGCTCTACGGAACCCGGGATGGAACATGAGAGAAAAAAATATAGATCTTGTGCGTACCACTTACTGTCTCGTGGCCAAGATTTATTTATTTTTTCTTCTCTCGTGTCTCTTCCCAGGCTCCGTATAGATCTGTGTAACGTCATCTAGATTAAGTTTCCTTTAGTCTTGATGGCTATACTCTGCTGTGCACTAGATACTGCTGGCACTTTATTAATATAAAGACAGCTAGCCAACCTTAACACAGACCTGTCAAACAATAAAAACACACAATATTTGAGTAATTGTAATAAAAACACCCCGAATGATTGCAAACAACATAAAAAGTTAGGGTTAGGGTTAGGGAACAGTAAATTTAAACAAAAAAACCTGACCTTTTGATGAGGAAGGAAACCAAGAAAGAAATCCTAAAGTTGTCTTGTCAGTACTGAGTTAACATAAGCAACCAGTTGGCATGTGAGTTGAGGTGCAGGTCAGAGGTTGCACATGTCATGAGTGTCCATGAAGGAAACATTCCAGTTCAGGGCTGTTCTGTTCTTGTTACATGTCAATCTGCCAACACCATTTGAGGATATTAAGTTGGGTATTTAGTTTGGCATTTAGCATGTATTTTCCTTACGTTTTTAGCACATTTATCAATTGACCTTCCTACTTAGGATGCGTAACTCATCTTGTGTGGGAGATTGTCAGAACACTACTGGCTGATTTCACTTAGGTAGTCAAAGATTTGTTGATTTTAATATTTCCAGAACAGTTACATAGTAACTGAAGCTGACCCAAATAAATCATTAATTAAAAACTAGCAGCTATCTTACATCTCTTCAGGACATTCTCCTCAAAAAAATCTATTTTGTAAAAACACAGAAGAGGTTGATGTTAAAACACCCATGTTTAAAAATATAAATACATTTATGAAAGTAGTGATAAGATGCTTTGACTGTTGACTTCTAAATGGCTTTATTACAATATCCACCTAGTACCCAAGATGTCTTCTAAGTTGTGAGGACTTTCCAGAAGAGTGACATATATAGTATAACATGATCTTTTGGCTTAATGTCCCCTTCATACATACAGGATTTTCATAGCCTGTTTGTATTGCCCTGCTCAAAGATGGTGCATGTATATCACAGTATACAGAAGTAAAAAGGGGCAAAACTTAATTCTGCAAGAAAAATGTGACCCCAGATGGTGCTTATCAAGGTAAATTTAAATGTTGTTTCAAATAAAAAAGCTATATTTATAATGAAAATACAATAATATACAGTTTGTGGATATGAAAAAAAACAGGATACCAATACTAATTCTAATCAATGCAATAACATTTTTTACCTTGGGTGAGCTATTGTGGTCTACATTTATCAACTGCACAATTAAATGTCCCTTTGCAGAAACTGTTTTTAAAGCTGTTTGTTCCCTCTGCTGGTGGAAACTGATGCAGCAATGTCTAGCTTTCCTTAAAACACTGCTGGAGCACAGACTTGCTCAAGTTCTGTTTATTATGATGACACAAACAAAATGCCATCACACTTTTTTTGTAGTAATAGGAACAAACTGGATTTTTTTCCATGGTTTTGCTTTTATGTTCAAGCCCCGAGTGCATATTTCAATTTAACAGCAACAAAAAAAAAATCAAGACAATCCGTCAGCCTAAAGGCCCCTACACACCAGATACAATGCGATTAGTCAATATGTAGTACGACAAAGAAATTATATAAAACATGTCATTTTGATAGGAACCATTCACACAGCTGACTGGGTGATACTGAAGCGATTTTGTCGTCTGACAACTAGGAAATTGAGCAATCAGAGAAGAGCTTCAGTGCACGTGGTCCAGCTGGGTAAAGCAACATCCAAAATGATGGGAGGAAAAATTAATACTTGCCGTGGAAATATACCCAAAGCTTTATGACAAAGGTCATCACAATTATAAAGATACAGAGATGAAAGATATTACAGCATATGGGAGTTCATTTCAAAGGCACTGGGTATACCTGCTATTTATGACTTATTTATGTTGAAACACCGTCAGAGAAGACACTCAGAATTTCCGTATCATGTTGACGAACCATGTACCAGTCTTGATAGTTTTGTCAATAGCAATTGTTAATAGTTTTATAGATCTGGCAATTTTCCAATCTGTCTCATCACGTCTGTCAGTTTTGCTGCGAAAGTATCTCGTCTGGTGTGTAGCAGCCTTTATTCACACAAGTTTGTGGTTTTACTGCTGACCACATTAATTACAGGTTTCTTAAAAAGGTGGCACTTCAAGAATACAGTACAGGAGCAAGTGTGGTCAGTACTAGAAGCAATCTAAAGAGTTGAAATGAGACACAAATCCCTAATAGTATTTGTCACAATTCAGTAATAATTTAGCATTTCTGCAAGGCCGTCCACATTAAGCAGTATATGAGAGCTGCCCAATGTTTTTGGCTAAGTAACCCATACCTTGGCCTTGGACTTCCTCGAGAGGTATAAAAAACAAAGCTGTTTACCCGACTGTACACTGATACTTTTAATGAAAAGGTGTTTACAACTTCTATTTATGACTGCAGCTTCTTAAACTAGTACCAAATGACTGCTTTCATTCACCCTTTTTAATCCCCATTTGGCTCCTGGTGAGTGGGAAAAAAAACTATCCTTTAATCCACAGAAACTGTTGTGCATTATTTTTGTGAATAAGTTTAAACAGCTACTCTGCAGTTTGTGCTAAAGTGTCTTCCACTATACAACGGTGTGTTAAAATAGAATAGAAAACAATTAGGTCAAACAAGATGCTTACTTTAGGAGTCAAGTATGAAAACATTCAGGATGTATATTTTGAAAAATAAAAATGAGTAATAAAAAGGAATACAAAATGTTTTAATAAAAACAGTTGTGTTTAAGTCCCTGTAATTGTAGAAACTACTCCAGTGTCTTTTCCTGTTCAAGTTCTGAATTTCAATTACAGTTTTAGTCTTGTGTGCTTAGAGGGGAGGGGGGTATCAACAGTGTTTCTTTACCCGACTTCTTCAATTAAAGAGCTTGTTCGAGTGTCAGAAAGAGGGGGTCCCCTCTGTGTCAGAAGCTGCACACCTTATTTCTCAGGTGACCTGGGTCATTTCATGAGTATTGCGTTTCAGGTGTCTCTCGAATTTTGATCATCCTCTTCTCACTGAGTTTGGCGAAGTCTGCTGCTCTGCATAAAGCCAGGAAAACACCACAGAGGATTGCAATAGTGTTCCAGGGGTTTGCTGTGATGATCTGTATGAAGAAAACATTAGTTATTAAGTGAGGTAGCATAACACTGTATACAGTAAATATACATATTGCAGGTCTGAACATTATTTTATTACTTAGACTTGAAGAGCTCTTCAAACTGCCTAGTTACACAGACATATAGCACAACTCACAGGATACTATTGGGCAATTTTGTAATAGTTTATTATCTGGGCTGCCAGATAAATATTTAATATCTACCACAATTATAAATTCTCACAAAAACCGTCACTAGAACCTAATAGTAAAACCAAGTTCTACATACTACACCCTATTTTGCCCTAATTTAAATATCAGGATATCACAGCTACATAATTATAGAGCAAGCTTATTTACCCCCAGAGAACATGGAAGAAGGAAGTGGATATTGCACTGTAACATTTAATTCACACAAGTCAGGCACCAAACAGCTGTAGAAAGAAATCATAGTAAACAACCCACAGGTGTGTGTGTGTATATATATATATAAACAACAGCTCTACAACAAATAACCAATTACATTTGCATTCAGAAACAGTATAGCATAAGCCCGGTCAGATGCAATGCATTACATATCAAAGATTCAGTAATACACAGTTTCCTTTTCACCAGCATTGGCAAATATGTATTTAAACCATCATCTGCTAGTTCATGGAAAACATGAGTTAATAAAGTTCCCTAAGGCGTAATTGTTTCCCCAATCACACAATGACAGACAAAGACGAAAACTGATGGAGATAAACACGGACAAATGAACAAGCAATTAACACGTAGTCTATATAGCAGCAGTTTTTTTAAAGATAAGAAAGTGCACGGTTGTCTTGGCCAAAAGCCCCGCAGCAATAAGACCTATTATTCACAACCAACACCACAGTCTCTACCAGTTAAGTGGAATAATAAATAAATACAGTCCCCACTAATTAGCATTCAGCAAGGTTTCACAAAACAGTCATTTATACTGCAATGTTTTAATACATAAATGTTAACAAGCATTCTTAAAAGTTTTGAAATGTGTAATTTTTTTGGCATTGTAGTATGCAAAAGAGGTGGGGAAGCGGAGACATTGGCTCTCTGTAAGGGCAGCTCTGCAGCATACAATGCCAAATCAAACACTTCAATGGGAGGCGGTTCATTTAGCTTCAGATTTAGCTGGCAAAATAAATTTTTATTTTGTGAAAACCCAGATTTATTTTTTTCAGATTTAATTGCTGAATGATAATGTTTTTCAGATTTATCTGTTAGGTAAATGTTGAATCGCCAAGTGTAAAACAATATTTAAATTCACTGATTTATTTGTTAGAAACCCAGATTTAATGTGTCAGCTAAATATTGACTCGCCAAGTTTAAAAAAAGATTTATAGACTGATTTTAAATGTTGAATTTACGTATTCAATATTTATAAATTATATCTGAAAGCTCCTTCACAGTTCATGTCCATTCGCCAAGAGAGCACAAACATGGCCGTCTTCGTTAGTCCCGCCCCCTTTCTCCCCGAGTCTGGCCAACCACCAGCAGCAGTCCTGTGTCTCGAGCCCTATGGGAACTGTCAATCAGCGCCCAGGCTGGTGATTTCCCCTCAGGGCAGGGCTAACGAGGGTGTGCACTACCATAATCCGGCCGGGGGGAAACAAAGACTCATTTTGGTGTATTATAATGGTACAGCTGTATTTTGTTTTACTATATTTTTGTAAATAAGTATTGTAAATAAGCATTTTTCCCCCCTTAAATTAATTTAATAAAAGTCAAGGATGAGACATTTGGTAGAATTGTGTGTTTTTAAGTGTACCGTACCCCAGCTCCCAATCACCAGCACAAGAGTTATGGTAGTATAATCCGAAAATCAAAAATAAGTTCAGCACAAAAGAGATCAAACCCATTCAAAGTATTCTGTTCTACAGCTCCAGAGTCCAGTCATCAGCCCACAACACAGTGTTGTCTCAGCAAATGCCAGCAAAGGAAAAAGACTCCAAAATACTCCAAAAGGATTAATCCCATAAATAGCTATCAAAACTTCTTGTCCTTATTAGTCTGTAACACCATTTTATTTAAACTTTCAGTTAGTTTGGTTTTAAAGAAGAAAGCAGCAACAAAACTCTTGCTATCACTGAGACGTGCACCCACCGTTCTTGTTTGAACCTCTGATTATCCACCCCTGCTTGAACATCACCCCCTTACACTCTGACCCTCGATATACAAATTTAAAGGGACATAGCATACTGGCAAAATGCTTAGGGTGGCTAAATGAAAGTTTTTTTTTGTTAACGGAAACTGCAGCGAATTTGTGTTGGCATGCCACGTGTCACGCATCAGTATTTAATGTGATTAAATATTCTGTAGCGAACTGTACTAAGTGTTATGTGTTGTATCGTTTTGTGTCGCCGTTTCGTGTTTTGTCTATGTCCTGAGTGCACCTGTGAGGTGGGGGGGTGCGTGATTGAGTCGTGACCCGGGTGTGCTTGTGAATGTTGTCCAATCTCTCGTTCGTTTTGTGGGGTCCAATAAAGTGTCTTGTTATGTCTAAATGTTACATGTTTTTGCTGTTTTTTTTTAACACATCAAACATCTTCAGTGAAACGAGACGTGAAAGTAGAGTTGAAACAGTGAAGGTGATCTGGTATCAGCTTGGGGAAGTCTACAATCACCCTGTTCTCAACTGCAGAGGATAGTAGGCCTACCACGCTCACTGGAAGCAGTGGTGTCAAATCACGGGCAGAAGCAAAATGTGTTGCAGGTAAAATGCTGAACTTTACATTTTTGTGCAGCCTAGTGGTTTGGTACGAAACACTGTACGTAATTAACAAGCAAAAAGCTCCAGGCAGCTAACTTCAATCTCTCTCAAGCAATTGAGCAGCTGAAGACAACGAAAATGTATCTCCAGAATTATCGAACAGACAAGGGCTATGGAGGAGCACTGACAAATGCAAGGGAGTTGGCAGAGGAACATTAGGTTACTTACCGTAACCCTGGTTGCCTGAAAGCGAAGACAACACCAATGACATTATGTATTGGATATGCCTGCCCATTGGGTAGGTATTGCTGAGCTCTCTATACCAGAGCTGCCGGTAGGCCCCTTCCTGGGACGATGCACTTGGTTCCGCCCACCGAGGGGATAAAACTATCATCCAAAGGAAGCCGTTTCTCTTTTTCCATCGAACCCGTGAGGGCGACCGATGCGACCTTGCAGTTGGTGGTCGTGTTCTCTTTCAGGGAGCCAGGGTTACTGTAAGTAACCTAACGTTCCCTTTCAATTCAAAGACGTCCACCAATGACATTACGTATGGGATAATGTATACCAGAGCCGTTGCGAGGGAGAAGGAACGGCAGCATATGAGGGATGCACAAGCACTGTCTAACCCAGAGGTTAGCGGTGTGAACTTACACCCTCAAGGACCCTTGTGCCTACAAAAGGCAAGGCAGGGTCTACCACATTAATACGGTAGAACCTGGAGAAGGTATGCGGCGTAGCCCAGCTAGCCGCAGTACAAATATCAGACATCGAGGCACCTCTGAAGAGGGCCCAAGATGTAGCCAACCCTCTAGTGGAGTGTGCGGCTACTCTACCAGGTGGGGGCAAGCCAGCACTATTATATGTAGTCGAGACTGTATCCACAATCCAATGTGACAGACGCTGCTTAGAGAGCGGCTGTCCTAGGGTCCCGTGACAGACGAAGATCTGGTCAGATTGACGCAGAGCTCTTGTCCTATGCATGTAGCATCTCAATGCCCGCACTGGGCAGAGGAAATTTAATCTCTCCTTATCCGCATCAGGAACTCTGGCTTGTGACAGCCACAGCTGTCTACGAGCCACTATCAAACTAGCCAGACTCCAGACAACAGCTTGCCCTTGGAGACCCGAGATCTGCAGAAGTTTGCTGGACAGGACACGTAACTTTGTGGCCACCGGCTCGGGGAGCGGGGCCTCGCACAGTACACTGTCCATGTAAGCAGTATGCACACTCGGGGAGGGGGGGCATGTTTATATTTTGCCTAGGGCGGCAAAATGTGTAAAGCCGGCCCTGTATACTGGGCACATTTGCAGGTCGCTGCAACTTGCCATTTAGTATAATTAATTCCTTTTTTCTTTATTTCAATTATTTAAGGATGGCACCCACATTAAAAATGTCTATTAAAGGTGCAAAAACTGCCATATTATATATTTTATTTTTGGCTATCAGTTGTAGGCAAAATTCCCATCTATAGACCCTTGTCCTTAATTTGAGTCTGCCAAACATTTCAGCTGCAAAAAAGTAATACCAAGTAATACTGGAAAACAGAGACTGCCAAACAATTGTTCCTGCTGGCCACTGAGTACTCATGGGCTTTGTACAGGTAATGTTTTACAGGAAATACCTCAATATCTCTTAAAAGGTATTTTTGAAACTGTACCCAGTGCACACCTTTCCATGAATAAAATATTTGATTTCCCTACAGTATCTTAGATTAATTAAACATTTAACTTCAGCACATTTACAGTATTAAACAAAACATCTATTAACTTCAAATCACAAAAATGATTCCAGTTTCATTGTATCCATTCTATTAATATACACCTGTGTGACAGAGCATAGGCTCTGCACATGGTTGCACAGCCACCTAGTTAATGATTGTGATTGAGGGTGAATGGAAAAGTGCGGAATGTGGCCAGGTGATGGGATGATTGATTGAATCAATCAAGCCCTGGCCACATTGCATAACACAAAGAGAGGAGAGGAAAGGAGAGCCATAGATTGGGTGTTTTGGGGTTTGTTTATTTTGCAGAGTTTTGTAGTGTTGTGTTTAAACCTTTATTTTCCAGAGTTTATTTGTTTATTTGTGAATTATTAAAAGTGTTGGGTTTCATATTTCAAAGGGTGCAGACGGTATGTTACAACTTGTATCTTAGAACTACATTTGTACTCTATTCCTCTCTTTCATTTTGTTTCAATATTTTAGTACACTTCGTACCGGCCCTCATAAAGCAAGACTTTCAAGGCCAGTGATAATTTTTCCAGCTAAATAGCCAGCAGCTTCCACAGTAAGCTTACAGTAGTTGACCACAGTTTAGGAAGCTCTATAAACAAGTAAAATACTGTGCTTTCCCTCTATAACACTAGTTGTGAGACATAGGTAAGGGAACGTGCAAATTGTGTTCCGCCCTATAACAAAAATAAGTGCCAGTGTAACAGCATAATGGGGCAAATGGGAGCCACTGTATAACATGGGAGCATTGTAATCATCAAGTAAAACAATACTGGGTAGTAAAGTTCATGCTTTGATGAATAAATGGATCATTCTACAGAAACGGGACAAATTGAGTCCCCACCTCAGAGTAAAGTGTATTTAAATATGTTTTTTTTTTAAATGTTTTGTCAGATGCAATATACATTTATTTCTTTAGCTGTTTTCATTAACATTTAGCAAATATGCATAATTATTTTTATGCAATATTAACATTTAAGTATAAAAGTTCAGTGTCCCCACTTCCAGCTCTTATACTTTCTCTCAGTGTCCCCACTTCCAGCTCTTATACTTTCTCATCAAAACAAATATATTTTATGGAATCATTTTAAAACATGACTATTTTTAAAAAAAAGTAATGTTGTATCATAGTATAAATTTTTTTTCTATTTTTGAATAAAAAGCCATTAAAAACCTGTCCCCAGTTTTCAATGTCATTATTATTTATTTCTTAGCAGATGCCCTTATCCAGGGCGACTTACAATCGTAAGCAAATACATTTCAAGTATCATAGTACAAGTAATAATACAATTAAGAGCAAGATAAATACAATGACTTTGGTTCAAGCAAGTACAAGTGTGACAAGATACAATTCAATAATACAGCAGATAACAGTGTCAGTGATAATTACATCAGGATATGATTAAATACAAAATACTACAGATTAAACACTTGGCAGATTACAGTACTCTGAAGTACAGGATTAAATACTGTAAAATAGGGGGCAGATAAGAGCAAGTAAAGCGCATTTAAGGAAGGGTGATAAGTGTCCCAGGAGAAAAACAGAGGAGTTCTACAGATGCTGTCTGAAGAGGTGAGTCTTGAGGAGGCACCGGAAGGTGGTCAGGGACTGGGCAGTCCTGACATTCCACCACTGCGGAGCGAGGGTGGAGAAGGAGCGGGCTCTGTACAGACAGTGTATTATCCCCTAGTGAAAATATGCCTTAGGCCACCCCTTTGAGCATGTGATCATGAAAAGAGATTGTATCATTTCCAACATGGCCACATGGTGAGTAGATCAGTTTCAAACATTTCTTTTAAAAGAATCACTTCAAGTGTCTGAAAATCATTGATTAGGTTTATTATGCGTCATTATCGTACATGCTATTCTGCTAGGATTAAATGTTTTACGAAACAAATGATTATAGGTTAGAATTATTTCATGATTTATATGCTTATATGTGTAGGCCTCAGATTTTTATAAATTCATAAAAATGCTTCTAACAGGGGAGGTCTGTGCTGACTGTCTGACGTATGCATGGTGCTGCAGGAAAAGGGCGGCAGCCTCGTAAGATCAGTCATGGCAATGACACTGAGAGGTGGGGAAGAGGGTGTGTTGGCATTCCCTCTCTCTGAGTGGCTGACAGGTGGGCCTTGGGGAATTGCTGAACCTTTAAATAACGCTCTGTTGTTCCCTCAGATCTGCCCCTCTAGACTGACAATGAGCTAGCGGAAGCCCTGCTTTAAGAGACCGTGAATGGATGGAGAAAGAAAACAACCATAACAAAAGGAACAGATCACCTAGCCACGTCCCCTTTTGGACCTTCAGTCACGCCCCCTTGGTTAGCAAGTGCAACCGTTTCTCCTCCAATCCATGGCTGCCACATCGTTTCCCTTCTGGGGCGATGACTTGGTGTACCGTAGCTCTGCCCCCTTTCACCTAACCCTTGGAATTAATTGTCCGACCATCCAGTCCGGGGCACTCTGTTCCCTTTACACAGCGCCCTCACAGGTCGGGAGGGAGATTTATAACCAAGATTCATTCTTTCTCTGTCACAGGTACATATTCTCTTGTAAGATGGCCTTGTGATTGACATATTTGCCTGTTAATAATAATGAATATATAATATACATATTTTGCTCTATTTAACAATGCCAAGATATTTAGTCAGTAAGGGGGTTATGTAAGGTGAAATGATCAATAAAGGCCTCAACCCCACCACATCCAACAGGGTAGAAATGCAAACAGTAAAGTGGCCAGGCAGTGCATAGCCTAATGCTTCACTGTATTTACACTTTTTTTTAGAGTAAAGGCCTCTACACACCGGACACAATGCGACAAGCGAATGTGTTGTACGACCCGTGACAACAATAACAAAAAAAACTTTTCTTTTCCGTGTTCCAAGAGGACTCTGCTGCCCTTCCTTTGACATATTTTTTTGTTTGCTTAGATTTTCATGCTCCACAAATCTCATACAGTGCCTACTGCTCTCTGCACTCCTAACTCACCTCATCTCTGGGCTGTAAGTGGGGCCGCTAAATACCCAGATGCACAGGCAGCGCTCATTGTGACCCTCATTATCATGATTGCAGCTCATTATTTATACATGCTGAGTAGTTTGCATTGCTTAAGCTTACATAGGCCACTGTGCAAAATAATTGCCTGGCCGTAGGCAATTTGGATTTTGCATCCACAAATGTTTGCATTACACCTATCCTTACACCAGCCCCAATGTGTTTTAAAGTTTTACGATTTCCAATAAAACCTATTTTGGAATCTGTGTAGTGTCTTTATAAATGATTTATTTCTTTACATATTTATTTTAAGTTTAAGTCTTTAAGTGTCATTACCGTAACAAGCTGTCATTACATTAGTTTTATTAGTCAATAAATATGTTTATCTTTTGAAAAATGATAAATATTTTCATTAATGTGTAATGTCATAATGACTAATCGATTTTATGTATATTTCTCTCTTTATACAACAGTTTTTAGTTGTGTTACAGTAATGACAGATTTATGTGCTAAAACATTTATGAACAAAAATATTTTAAAATACATTAAAATTTCAGATCGGCTGAGTTATGTTATATGCAGATAAGACTTTTAATAAATATCACATCAATCTCTCAGTTTTTTGGAACCCCAGTTTGTCCCGTCTGTAGAATGACCCAAATACAGAATTGAGGTTTGGATATTCATTGTTCAATTTCTCACTACTTATCATAACATGGATTGAGCCATCACTACAGAAATCCCAGGCTTGCCATTTGTCTGATATCGATGACATATCAGAGTACCAAGACATTTTTATGGAATGGCCTATTATAGAATCTAGGTCATACTGTACAGATCGAAATGTCTCGTTCAGCACTCCTAGAGAATCTATAAAAATGTGGGGTACAACTTTTGACAGCTTGCTGATCTATTCGGTGAGATATCTAGTGAGGCAGCCCTCAGCAGTTTGGCATATCTGTCCCAATACATGCTGGGGAGGGCATTGTGTGTTTGAATCAGGATATTAGTGCATAGTTGGTGCACTGGAGCTTGACCCAGCAGATGCCCCTACTAGTATCAAGCTGGAAAGTAAACACTAAGTAAATGAGCCAGTTTCATGGAGTAATTTTACACATACTTGACAGGATAATGTTATACTTTTCTCTGTTAGTCGGAGAGTTGCAAAAAAGGTGAAAAAACAAACAAACAAAAAAACACCACAACAATAAGTTTTTTTTGTTTGTTTTTTTTTTTTAATTTAGTAATCGCCAATTATTTGTATTGTTTTCTCCCCAATTTAGTAGTCTCCAATTATTTTTAGGCTCAGCCCACCGCTACCACCCCTGCGCTGACTCGGTTGGGGCGAAGACAAACACATGCTGTCCTCCGAAGCATGTGCCATTAGCCACCCGCTTTTTTACACACTGCAGACTCACCATGCAGCCACCCAGAGCTACAGCGTCAGAGGACAACTTAGCCCTAGGCAGCTTACAGGCAAGCCCGCAGGCGCTGGACCAGACCAGACCACAGGGGTTGCTGGTACGCGGTGAGCCGAGGACACCCTGGCCGACCTAGTCCTCACTCCCCCCAGGCGGTGCTCGGCCAGTTGTGCACCGCCCCCTGGGAGCTCCCATCCTTAGTCAGCAAGGGAATAACCTGGACTTAAACCAGTGACGTCCAGGCTATAGGGCGCATCCTGCACTCCACACCAAGCGCCTTTACATGGATGCGCCACTCGGGAGCCCCCACAACAATAACACTGTTAACAGTTGCACCTAACTGGAGCCTCAAATCTGTCAACTTCCTAGTACCTCACAGACATCACAGGGTGTTTTAGCTTCTCTCTGAAGCTACTGCCATCAGGAGCAGGTAGATGAAGATCAGAAACACTGAAAACACTTCGGCAAGCTTGGATGAACTACACTGAAGGGTTTTTGCTCCCAGCCAGGCCTCATAATCCTCTACTGCCAAAGAAACAAGTGGAGAGGTTATAGTACTCACTAAGGGATATTGGTGTTGGGTGTGTATTGAAGGTGTCGCTGTCTTCCTCAATAGTAATTGCTTCTTTTTTTAACACCTTTATGCTGTCTTGCTTTAACTACAGCATCACTATAACAACTGTAAGTTACATAACTAATGTGTGAGATCACCACTTCATCTGTAGCTAGCTAGAAATCACATGGCCAGACTGAATTCCCTACCGTTTTGCTCAAAGCTGAAGATCGCATTGCCAAATACAGTACAAACCACTAAAGTGAGTACCTTAAACCTGACATTTAAGTGAAGCAGTAAAACGCTGGTAATGCATAGGACTGAAAAGCACTGCAGTTATGCATATCATTTAAACCTGCTTTTACAAAAAAATGGCAAAATATGGAGATACAGATCTTCACTGATTGTTTATCAAGGCATAGAGGACTGGCAGAGGGAAAATCTAATACTAAGCCATGTCTGTCCATGTATATGTGTGGTCCTTTTCTCACAATCTAAGCTGAGGTATTGAAATTACTCTGGCAGGGATTTGTAAATACTGACACCTTCATGTCATTGGGTCTGAATGTTAGGTTAAACCAAGTCAAGTTTATAAATGTTACTGCTAGTGCCCTCTTCGACGTAATAATTTAAGTTTGTAATTAATACAATTAGAGGAAATGAAACCAAAATAAAATAAAAAATACACTCTGTATTTCTGACCTACGTAATGAATGTTTGTTTAAAAAACTTTAACAGTCTAGAAGAGTTTCATGAATAATACATGTAATTAATCAAACTAGACAATAATAAATATATAATAATACATGTAATTAATCAAACTTCAAACATCAAAGTTTGCTGAAATGTAAGTGTGTGCTAGATGTGGCAGGTCTGGGGGTTAGAATACTCTTTCTAATAAGACAGATGTGGAAGGTGGCGAGGTGTTAACTGATTTTTTGATTGTCAAAAAAACTCTGGCCACCTGCTTTAAAAAGCTGGAAAAGCAGTTATTTTGTTCTATTGCAAGCCTGAGAGGGATCAGCTGGAGGCTCACAACTGCATGTCTTAACCAGTGTGAGTGAAGCAAGTATGCGACCACCGTGTGTGGAACTTTAGAATAGGGATTCCCCTTTGTTCAAACAAAAGAAACAGTACACTGAAGATGGCACTTTCTGAAATATTTGTCAACTTCACTTAGAATTCTGATCATTATGACTTTTGAACACATGTATGAATGTTAGCCTGTAGAGCAGCAACTGGAGGTCCTGACAGGACTTTCTGAACCAAGGAAATCAAACATTGGCAATTACTTAAACAGCTATAGGGGAAAATGATTCAATCTCTATGTAAAATCTCAGTGTAGCAGAACTCGAGACTCAGGGTAAATTAATTTATTCTTTAATTGTTTCTTTATAAAGGACTCCCCATAAATTGGATCATATCAATACTAAAAATATATGCATGTTTTGTTTGAGAATTATGACTACACTATTTTCTGTTTTGTATAATGACTTATTTTTGTAGCCATGCTATATCTCAACCAGAGGGAAAATATGCCCAACTGTGTTTGTGTATGAAATTGGAGAGAACCACAATCAGGTGTCATATCGAATAGATGGGTGTGGACAATCCGAATCTTTTTCTTCGCAAGTTACAGAAGCATATCATATGTTAAGGCTTAAACAATCTAGTTGTTTATTATTCCATAATACTGGCCACGTGCAGCCCCTGGGGACCCCTAATTTCTCCAGGTAAACTGTACAGTTATTGTAAACTTTGTTACCTACATGTAGCCTGTAGTGTTGTAGGAGGCAATATGGTGTGACTGGTGTAATTTAACATGATAACAATATCATGAAAAAATAAACACTGGCTGTCTAATTGTCAGCACTAACTTGAGATGCTGATCTGCAGGTGACTTAATAAATGCAAAGAATATAGTCTGCCAGTCACAGACTGGACATTAATTCACAGAACTCTGGACAACTACATAGATAACGACACATAATTAATAAATGATTTAGTACATTGTGGCGTAGTATTAAGAAGTTGGCACTACACAGGCAGCACAGCTAAAGCCAGGAAGATACAGGAAATACCTACTTTGCAGAAAGTGAAAAATGGGAATCAAAGGGATATGAATTCAGTAATTTAACAATATTTTTAAAAAGCCATCCGTGTACGAAATATAAATCTCTGTCTAAAATATATAAACGAAATGTGTTTTTTTTTTTTTTTTTGCACAAACAGAAATAACATGGCACAATAATGTGTATGTGTAAATAAGTCTGAAATGTATTCCACATGTATATAGATAGTTATGTGGGTTTTTTAATTTTTTTTTTTTTATGTATCTTTTCAAATGCACATTATGCCATCGAGGGAGTCGAATTACCTGTAGCACAACATTTCCCAAGATTCAACACGTTTCATTAGACCAAAACAATCCAACTCCGAAACATAATTAAATATTGACCAGTTTTTCTGATTATTACAGTGCGTTGCATTTATTATTGAACTATATATTTAAATATGTGTTAAAAGACAGCGTCCGTCAGTTTATAAAAGTTGCTTAAAAATGTTTTTTTGCTTTCTTTTCTCTCTGACATTGATTAGTTTGGTAGGACTCCCTCCACCCTTTTCAAATTACTTGACAAAGGAAGTACGGTTTACTGTTTGAATTTCTTCTTATATATTTATAAACTAAAATGTTATCCGTCCAAATGTATTTGACATTGTGTAGTTTTATTATTTTAAGCTCGTCTGCACAGGAATTAAGACACAAACCTGTTGGAACCAAGCCAGTCCGACTTTTTACAGACGAGGATTTAGCAAAATACAATGGGCAAGAGGTAACTCTACACTGATTTTTTCAAAACAATGGTTAGACATGTCATCCTGGTTTACTATTATATGTGTATTTCATTTTGACAATTATTAACATTGTTTTTGGATCTGTATGTTTTTGCAACTTGTGTCACTACTTATGCGCCTATAATACTTCATTATGTGACTGTGTTAGCTATGTTTAGTTCATCGCACATTTTTCACCAACACATATTTTTGCCTGCGAAGTCAAATTCATTAGATACATTATTTGTCTTTTGTCAATAATTGTCTTAAACAGTACTGGTGGACACAACTCTGACATCGTTGGTCCCAGTTCTAAATAGTAAAATGCACAGATCAATGTTGTTTATTATTATTATTATTATTATTATTATTATTATTATTATTATTATTTATTTATTTCTTAGCAGACGCCCTTATCCAGGGCGACTTACAATTGCTACAAGATATCAATTATTTTTACATACAATTCCCCATTTATACAGTTGGGTTTTTACTGGAGCAATCTAGGTAAAGTACCTTGCTCCCCTCCGGTCAAGAGTCCAGAGCCCTAACCACTACTCCACACTGCTGCCCGTGTGCACGGTTTAAGAAGTTTGAATGAAAATGTATTATTATTATTATTATTATTATTATTATTATTATTATTATTATTATGATGATGATGATGATGATGATGATGTGTTTCATTTTATTTAGGATGGTCAGCCAATTTACATGGCTGTGAAAGGAGTTGTCTTTGATGTCTCTTCAGGAAAAGGTAGGGAAGAAAATTCAATGATGTCCTTTAACGTCCAGAATGACTAAGCAGTTTACATTAAAAGCCTGAACAACATAAAAAAAGTTACATTGATTCCTATTACAAAGACCAGTCAAACGACTTTAAAAAACATCTTTACTATAAATATAACTTTTAACTGTTAACTTGTAGAAAATAATATCCCTAACATGTCATTAATGCAATCGGAAGGTGATGTGTCAGCCCCTGGTAATGCCTATTGTATTAACTGTTGTTTGTTCACATGCTTCTTTCCACTATGTCCCTCATTTGTATTGTAATTTCTGCATTTATAAAAATAAATAAATAATAATACATTTAAAAAACAAAAATGGGTTTCTGTACCATCACAGAGCAGGGATGGAAATAAGACTCCTATTGCATAGCAGTTTCACCCAATCCAGGTTTTAATATGTGCTTGATTAGCCCCAGTGTATAGGTACAGTAACAAGCTCAGGCATGCCTTATTAAACTGGTAGTAAAACCTGAAATGGATCAAACTGCTATGCAATGGGAGTCATATTTCCATCCTTGCAGAGATATAGTGCTCTCCACAACAGGCTGGTTCTGAACCCTGGATTCTTCTACCACTTCAACACTTCTTCTGTTACACAGAGTGAAACTCCACTTAACTGTTTATCTTATAAACATATGCTACTGAGCAGTGCATCTTATATAATATGTATATTGTATGCATATTTTTATTGAATCCACCTGTTAGTACAGATAAATGTATCAAGTTTTGAAGTTCAGTTTAGTTGACGTTTAAGTAGACCCAAAAAATCTAAGAAATGACTGCTGTATGGCATCGTACTCAAAGTGTTTCTGGTGCTTGATAACCGTAAAGGAAAATAAAGACTTATTAGAAAAAGAGGAGGAGAGATCAGCCCATTGTTTAAATTATACCCACACCAACTGAAGGAATTAAGGTATTATTGTTATTTGTTTATTTAGCATACGCCTTTATCCAAGGCGACTTACATAGACTAGGGTGTGTGAACTATGCATCAGCTGCAGAGTCACTTACAACAGCATCTCACGCTGTTGTTTTTATGGCACAAGGAGGTCAAGTGACTTGCTCAGGGTCACACAGTGAGTCAGTGAGTGAGCTGGGACTTGAACCAGGGACCTCTTGGTTACAAGCCCTTTTCTTTAACCACTGGACCATACAGCCTCCTAAAGTAGTTCTAACCAATGCTTTAACATTTTCCTAACTCTTAGCTACTTATTACTGGCCCTGCTTTTATCCTGCTGAAAATTTCTGTTCTTTTACTGCTGTCTTGCACCTGAAAACTGTGAGAACACACATCCAGTTTGAAACCATGCTGTACAGTAGTCAGGTTTTGGTATTGTGCGCTTGGACTGGGGAAACCGGTTTAAAAGGGTGTAGGCCTAAGTGTAATAAATGTGATTGCCCAACTCTGTGAAAAGCAGAAGAACCAGTACCAGACCTTTGCCTCCAGAGGAAATTCTTGTTTGACTGTGGTCCCATTTTTCTTGTCCCTGTAGACTTTTATGGGAAAGATGCCGCGTACAATGCCCTGGTTGGGAAGGACTCCACGAGAGCTGTGGCGAAGATGTCTCTTAAACCTGACGACCTCACATCTGACACTGTAAGCAGATCCCTGCAAGCTTCTAATGGTTTTAGATTTCTCATTCAGAAGGCTTTTTAAATACCTTTAGTAATTTTGTGCAGAAATATTGTTTTGATCAGCTGAAATGTCTATATACAGCTTATAAAAATACTGTCAATCTGTTAAATTCTTAACCACGTATTGTAGCTGGTCTTTCAAAAATGTCTGCTTGTGGAACAGAAGATCTATGAAAAACAGTTGACACTCAACAGAGTTTCATTTATTTGAACTAAACCAGTTGGACATCTTTTACATTTTTTTTGTATTCAATTTTTGTTTTTATGGCAGAGTGGACTTACTGAAGAGCAGATGAAGGCTCTTGAAGACATTTTCATAAACGTGTATAAAGCTAAATATCCAATTGTCGGCTACACTTCCAGACGCATTCTGAATGAAGACGGCACCCCAAACAAAAACTTCAAACCTGAAGATCAGCCGAACTTTACCATCAAGGAGGAATTCTAAACACTTCTGTATGCAAATGTACTGTGGTTTTTAATTATTATTATTTTTTTTTTTAAACACCACTTTTTTACTCTAACCTACTGTGGTTCATTGAGGACATGGAGGGGGGGTAAATGTTGAGATCACATGAAAAAGTATCTTGTGATCTCAGCACCAAGGTTAGAAATGTCGAGATCCTGCCATTTATTTATCTTGGAATCTCAACATAACACTTTTCTGTACTTAATGAGCCATTGAACTAAAGAGGACTGAATGTTGTATAAAAAAAGAAGAAATTGGTATTGTCACTAAATTAAACATTTTGACCTGGGTAAAGATGTTTAGTTAAGAACATAAGAACATAAGAAAGTTTACAAACGAGAGGAGGCCATTCAGCCCATCTTGCTCGTTTGGTTGTTAGTAGCTTATTGATCCCAGAATCTCATCAAGCAGCTTCTTGAAGGATCCCAGGGTGTCAGCTTCAACAACATTACTGGGGAGTTGGTTCTAGACCCTCACAATTCTCTGTGTAAAAAAGTGCCTCCTATTTTCTGTTCTGAATGCCCCTTTATCTAATCTCCATTTGTGACCCCTGGTCCTTGTTTCTATTTTCAGGTCAAAGAAGTCCCCTGGGTTGACATTGTCATTGTTTTGCAAAACCTGAGAATAATCGCAATAAATAGTGTAGTTTATACAGAATTTTTGTTTTTGTTTTAAAACTGCAAATGTTTGCCTTTTTATGACACTGAAGTAACTTTATTCAAGGTTTGAAACATGTTAGAAGCTGCCTTGCTACCATAAAATATAATATATAATGTTTAAAGGGCTATTTCTTATATTGAATCACCTTGAGTAACCTAGTGTTTAGTTCAATTTACCATTTGTAATTACTTTTAATTTTGAAATCTTTTCTGTAAATCTCTGACAGTACAACCCAGCCCTCTCTGTGATGTGAGTTCAGAAAAATTAGTCGCCCAGAGTTTCTATAGAGCAGGATGGGACAGTCTGTCTTCAGTGGAATTATAAACAGGAAGAGGTCTCTGTCCTGCAAAGAAAGATGTATTAGAAATGAAAGCATCTGTAACGACTGCCTCAAAATAAATGCAAAAGCAGTTTCAAATATGAGTCACAAAGAACATTAGTCTGGAAAACAGTTTGGCACAACAGGGAGTCTGCTTGAGGGCCAGCACTGCCTGGCAAGAGTGTTCAGATTTGGGCTGAAGAGCACTCGCAATGCTGTGAGCGAAGTCTCTCACAACGCCTGAGTACCTGTACCTAACTATCATAGGCACTGAATTGACACGCTCAAAAAAACAAAGAGGTTTATCTTTCTGATAGGTTTGTCTGACACACCATCTCTAGGAGAATATACATTCTGAACTGTCAGGAGTTGCTTCCAATTTCAACCTGCAAACTAATGCAAGGAGGAATTCTAATCAAATCCCCCCCCCCCCCCCCCCCCCCCCGAGAGCTGTGGGTACCGTCTGGTGAGATGAAAGGGTTGGGGTTTACCTCATGCTAACAGGACTGATGTACAGTATAATGTATGCATACAAGACTAGTGCAGTCGGTGTGAGCGGTTCATAGAGGTCAGATCTGTACGCCTTCCATAATGTAACTACAGTAATTAACCAAATTAAAACCCATTGCCGCAGGTCCACAAGCCCCAGATGTGCAAGAGGTGATTGATTTGACGATGGGCTCGGAGGACAGCCACTGAGCTTCAGTTTTTCTGAGCTGTTTCAGGGGGATGCTGTGGTGAGAGAACAGCATTGAAAATTTTAAATTAGGGAGGACAACCAAGCTAGGTAAATCAATAAAATTAGCATTTAGTGAGTTTATTGAACTGTACTTTGAAGCTGGAAAAAATGAATTAAAGCTACACCATTGTGTTCCTCTACAAGTGATTAAATTGGTTTTGGTTTTTCCATCGTAGAAAAGACAAAGCTAATGACTTAAATGTACTGGGGGTTAATTGAATGTGAACCCTTTGACATATGCTTTAAAAAACTGTTGCAACTGTTCATTTATTATCCACTGCTCGGGAGGAAATCCCCTGCGAAGGGGATATATTAAAGCAGGTTGTACCTACATGTGTATGTATATATGTCACATTCACATTTTACTATGAGAATATTAGATACTGGAGAAATGGGGATGTTTGTCTTTGTACATCAATCTATGTGTATGTCACACTTTTTGTAAATCTAGAGTACCGCTTATCAAATTGCCATGAATCTTAGTACTCACATTATTTATTTTAAGTTATTGCGAATATCAGATTTGGGGAATGAAGTAGGGTATCACACTTACATTTGTTCATATATCGGGAGAATTGTTCAACTGTGATTAAAGATTTCATTGCTCATTCTTATTCCATACTATTCTGTACATGCAGTTGATATATGTCATGGTTGTCAACTTTTTCATAATACTGATAGCTCAAATTATTCAGTATATCATAATCTGGGTAGATAGAGGCTACCTGTCAGTCCATCTATCAATTATCAGCTGTGGCTGGGGATGAATGTCACCGATACGCTTGTTTGACTGATGCTAAATGTCAATCCCGGATAGCCCTGATTTAACTTGATGAGTCTGATGAGGTGTTTACAATGTTCTTCAATGGTTACCACCCTTTTAAGGAAGTTGTGCGTGAAAAACTGCAGCAAAGTCTGTTCTCCAAAATGCCCCTACTTTGGAGACTAAGACAGTAATTTGCGATGCCTGACTATCAACCCTCTATCAGTCTGTTATATTATCGTGATTGAAACTAAGTGGTAAAAGGGAGATGCAGCTATTATATATTATAAAATAAACATAAGAACATAAGATAATTTACGAATGAGAGGAGGCCACTCGCCCAGTTTCTAGTAGCTCATTGATCTCAAAACTTTTGTCAAGTTGGGTCTTAAAGGATCCAAGTGATTCAGCATCTACAGCATGACTAGGTAACTCCTTCCATACCCTCATCAGTCTGTGTGAAGAAGTGTCTCCTTCTCTCTATCATGTAATAATCTTGCCATTTATACAAAAACGTGTGCTACATATTGAATGTGTTTCTATTTTTGACATGTAATGTACAGCGTAAGGGCATTAATTAAAGGTAAGAATATTATACCAATCACCACTGATAACACAATGATTCTTGTTTAGGCCCCTAATTGTTAATGGATGAGGAGATGTCGAGTGGAGATGTATTTCCACTGAAATACTATTGCAAAGAATTTTGTTTAGCATCCCTCAACTTTCTTACAGTAGGGGCAAAGGCTGGCATGCTACTACACCATCCTTAACTGCCATTTTCTATGGAAACTATTAGATCCAAAATGGAAAATTACCTATATGGTAACAGTATCCTGGGAGACAGCATGGTTTTAGGAAAGGGAGATTGTGTCTAACTAACTGCTTGATTTTTTGGAGGATGCAGCATCCTCAAATGTCAAAGAATATAGAAAAGTGTAAGGTACTGCACGCAGGCAATAAAAATGTGCATTATAAATACCATATGGGAGATACTGAAATTGAAGAAGGAATCTATGAAAAAGATCTACGCGTTTATGGTGACTCAGAAATGTCTTCATCTAGACAATGTGGGGAAGCTATAAAAAAGGCCAACAAAATAGCTTGGATATATTGTGAAAAGTGTTGAATTTAAATCAAGGGAAGTAAAAAACTTTAAAACTCTTACAATGCATTAGTAAGACCTCATCTAGAATATTACATTCAGTTCTGGTCACCTCGCTACAAAAAAGGATATTGCTGCTCTAGAAAGAGTGCAAAGAAGAGCGACCAGAATTATTCTGGGTTTAAAAGGCATGTCATATGCAGACAGGCTAAAATAATTGAATCTATTCAGTCTTGAACAAAGAAGACTATGCGGTGATTTGGTGCAAGCATTAAAAATTTGAAATGGTATTGACAATGTTGACCCAAGGGACTTTTTCAACCTGAAAAAAGAAACAAGGACCAGGGGTCACAAATGGAGATTAGATAAAGGGGCATTCAGAACAGAAAATAGGAGGCACTTTTTTACACAGAGAATTGTGGTTGTCTGGAACCAACTCCCCAGTAATGTTGCTGAAGCCGACACCCTGGGATCCTTCAAGAAGCTGCTTGATGAGATTCTGGGATCAATAAACTACTAAAAGCCAAACAAGCAAGATGGGCCGAATGGCTTCCTCTCATTTGTAAACGTTCTTATGTTCTTAGGTTCTTCTAAATCTTTTACAATAGGGTTGAATAAATGAAAACAAATGGTCATAAATACCTCAGAACACCCACTTTGCAAAATCACTAAAATGTTAATCACTGGTGCCTGCGATTATTATCCCAAGGCAAATTGTTGCTGTCCTTGTACAGTATAAAAAAACCCAGAAAAGCATGACCTGGAAAAAATGACCCCAAGCCAGGTTATTGACAAATTATTGATGAAACAAAGCCTAAACAAATGGTGCTACCCTCAGGACAACAAAGCAGTGACAGAGGTTGCCCAGCAACAGACATTGAATGATACATCATTGGACAATTGCTGTATAATTTGTTTCCTGATCAAATTGGTTCTCAATGCTTTGGTGATAATGGGTTTGAAATAGTCATCACCAACTCTGTAATGAATTTTATTGCATAGCAATACATCAGCTGCACTTCTCTTTTTTTTCAAACATATGTAGCAGGATTTGCCATCATAATTTCTTTTGTTCATTAACATTCTCCATTTGATAAGCGTACACTGCTGGAACAACTTCCACTGTGAACATTTTTAAAGCCCATTTCCTCCTGTTTTTGGAAAGTTAATTGAAGCGCTCTATGAATGTTTAGGTCTTGTATATGGCATGTACACTATACTAGGATTCTCATTGATAATGAATTAATTTCAAATAATTTCAGATTATTTGAAGATCATCTGTCTTGTAAATTAAATTAAAACAATTACATGCGTTTTGGGATATTAATTTGTTAAGTGTGTTCATAGAATAATGTTTTCGCTTATGAGTTGTAACGAATGCATTTGTACTGTGGCCTAAGTTTTGAGATGCAGATGTGTTTTTTTACAGAAACATTTTCATACTAACTTTTGTACTTGATAACATTCATTTAAAAATCTAATTGATGCCTATGATTAATCAAACTGATTAATCTTGTGACGTGATTGATTTATTAAAATGTTTGGATATGCTTTATTTAAATAATTTATTTAAAATCCATATATATATATATATATATAGATATATATATATATATATATATATATATAGATATATATATATATATATATATATAGATATATATATATATATATATATATAGATATATATATATATATAGATAGATAGATAGATAGATAGATAGATAGATAGATAGATAGATTAATAATAAAGTTAGTTACAGTAAATTTCTATTTTGACATCTGGAAGCAGCATATACCACTGTTCAGCTCTTGCCATAGAAAGGACTTCCCAGTTCTCAAATATAATTAGAAGTGGGAAAATCCATCCAACCACTTTATTTAAGACAATTGATGGGGTCCTTGATAAGAATTTGCACCACCATACCCCCTGCTGACCTGATCACATAAGTCCAACTGTCTGTGCCTCTACTGGATCTCCACTAACTGCTTTTTGTCTCCCTACAGACGATACACCCTACTACTTGCTGTTTGGACCCATGGTCCACCTAGCTTTTAAAAAACTGCCTTGATTCTATGGGCCCAATAATACATAAAATAGTATGTGTCTCAGAGTGGCAGAGTGCAACGGACTACAGTAAAGATCCAGGCTTGTACAATTAAAACTCGAGTAGTTAACTCATTAACAGCTACAGGGTTCCCACGCGTCCTGGAAAACCTGGAAAACCAGGACAATTACAGACTAGTCTTCCGGGCCTGGAAAACAGAAAAAAAAGAGAAAAAAAATAAAATGTCCTGGAAAACTTTTGAGTGTCCTGGAAAAATCATATAAGATTACAGATGCCATAGTAACTCGAACGAATAAGCAGTTGCATCAATTCAAAACATATTTGGGCATACTGTAGCTTGTATTAACGCATGGCGGCAACATCAGAGTCCAGGGAAGGTCCATTCAGTGCAGGTTGAAAGCATCAATAACTGCACCGCTTGACCGCGCTCTCTGTTCAACTCGTTGAGAACAGAAACTGCGATGTGGTGAGAAGTAAGACAATTTGTGTCGCTAACATTATGCATTGAGACTGGTTGTTATGTTTAATTGCAGTTACTTTGTTGTATGTTATAATCTAGCTGGAATCAAATTTAATAACGATAGCAAGCTACCGAGCTAGTCAACTTGTTGTTGGGGTGAGAGATGCGTGAGTGTGATCCTGATGCTGTGGTAATCTTTTCTCAGAAACGTAGGCTGCTGGTAGCTAGCTAATCTTGTTGTTGGGAAACAATATGCAACATGAAAGTAGCTGTTGTGCAGTGCTTCCTCATTGACGGATTCATGCTCACTTCGGGTAATGCATTGAGAATGAGTCACGTGTGTGTGTGTGTGTGTGTGTGTGTGTGTGTGTGTGTGTGTGTGTGCGTGCGCACAACGTGTATCATCATGTGTGAAGTCATTATCAAAAACTCAAAACTCTGTCTGAATGCACCTATGAGTGCTTGTACTGTCTTTGTGTGCGTGCGTGCGTGTGCGCACCCAACGTGTATCTCCATGTAGTCTCTTATCAAAAACTCCAAACTCTGTGTGAATGCACCTTTTTGAGTGTTTGTGCACTGTGCTTGTGTATATTGTATGTGTGTGTGCATGCACGCACGCACGCACACATAACATGTGTCTTCATGTGTAGTCTCTTATCAAAAAATCCAAAATCTGTGTGAATGCACCTATGAGTGCTTACTGTCTTTGTGTGTGTGTGTGTGTGTGTGTGCGCGCACACTTTTGGTTGTGTGTGTGGATCTCCATAGATAGGCTGGTCTCTTCTCAGTATGTGACTGAAGGGTGTGTGCACGTGCAGCTGACTCATCCTGACAATGACTGTGTAGTTCAATGAAGCTAGAACCTAAACCCTCATTTGATATGATAGCTTGAGTAATAAAAATCCCTCAGTAGGCAACTTTGTGTGTGTGTTATAATTTTCATTGGTTTGATATCATACACAGCAAAATCATACAGAGCTCTCACTCCCAAATTGGAATGAATTTAGAGCTCTATATCTATGGTGGCTCTTTGCTAATCGTTACATTCATTAGACACTTTTCAGTCTCATTTGCAAAAGTGATTTAATGCTTTGCTGTGTTTTATTATTAAAGGAGTGAGTGAGGAGGTCAGGAAGTCAGGATGTCAGGAAGGCAGTGAAAGTTTAAAGTGGAGTGGAAAGAAGAGCCTCTTCAGGGACTGGATAGGGGAAGTATCAGGAGATGTGCACAGGGCATATTGCAAGTTTTGTAGGAAGTCCTTTGATGCCGGTAATATGGCATCTCAGCACTCAAGAGCCGTGCACGAGGCCAAGGACATCTGAAAGTAGCAGGACAGTTACAAAATGAGCCTTGCATGACACATTTTATGAGAAGGCCATCTGAGACAGCAGTTGAGGCAAGTGGCAGTCAGGGAGGAAGCACAGGACTACATATGGCCAATGCAGAGGAGGAAAGTGTCAGTCAGGGAGGAAGCAGAGCAGGACTACAAACATCAAATGCAGGTGCCGGTGAGGGAACAAGCTCGGGACCACAACAGTCTTCCTCAGTTTCAACTTTTTTTTCGAACGAAGCTGTACTTGAAGCAGAGATCCGCTGGACTATCAAAATTGTGATGTCACACTACTCCTTCAATTCATGCACAGATGTGGCTGACATTTTTGGAAAAATGTTTCCAGACAGTGAAATTGCAAGGAAATGTTCGTGTGGTGCAACGAAAGCAGCCTACCTGGTATATTTTGGTTTGTCACCGTATTTCAAAGAGAAGCTAATCAAGGACTGTGGCAAAGTGGTAAAGACGTGCAGGTGAGTACAGTGCAGAGTAATCACACGGACAACGTTTGTACAGGTGCAAGGGTGTTTATTTAATTTAATAAATGTCCAGAGCCTTAAGGCAAACCTGCAAATAATAACAGTGTTGGAAGTGATACAGCGGCGTGTATCGCTTCGGTTTGTAATCCCACGGGTTTGACTCGTAACCCAAAGTCCCGTTCCGTCACCCACACAAAACACAAAACACAGACACAATTAGACAGTGCGTGATTCTAGTGCTAGTGGTGAAAACAAAGACAGTTCCGATAGTGGAAAAGGTGAATGGTGAAGTCCAGGTTTTTGCTGGCCTGCGGCTGCAGTTCCGGATTGTGCTCAGTTATCTTCAGTGACTAATAACACACAAGACACACAGTGTTAATACACAGACACGAAAACACTCATGGTTTTTCACAGTACGGGCTCCTTCTCGGTTATTTAACTTAACCATATGCAAAGGAACAGATCACTCAAGCCATGCCCCCTATTTATACCCTCGCCCCTGACCCCGAGGTTAACGAGCGCATCCGCTCCTCCAGTCCTCGGATGCCACGCCGCTTACCGTCCGGGTCAATGAGCTTGGGTGCCGTAGCTCTGCCCCCTTCCTAAATGACCGACTTCCACCTACCCTACGGAATAAATTGCCGTGCCATTTAATTAAGGGTACTCTGTTCCTCTTGCACCGTGCCCTCACAGGCCGAGAGGGAGATCTAACACCAAGAGTCATTCGATCTCTGTCACAAGGACATAAGAATGTCATAGTGCTACGTTATCTCTTTTGGTGAATGCCTAAACAAAGTAACACAGACAGAACAGATGGATGTGGTCGTTCGATACTGGAGTGAGGATGAGTGTAAGGTTGTGGTGCATTATCTTGAGTCAGAGTTTTTGGGACACACTCAAGCAGAGCAGCTCCTTGAGAAAATCAAAATAAGTTTATCTCCTCTTGATCCCAAGAAGCTCCTTCAAATCTCCATGGATGGCCCAAAGGTCAACTGGAGGTTTCTGTGAATATTTGAAGAGGAGAGAAGACAAATGGACCCAAATCTACCACAGCTGCTCAACCTGGGAAGCTGTGGTCTGCATGTTGTTCATGGCAGTTTTCAACAGGGTGAGAGAGACTGGTTGGAAACTGGGAGAAACACTGAGAGCCCTGTGGCAGCTTTTTCACGACACACCGGCCAGAAGAGACGACTTTGCTGACTTGATGAAAACAACAACATTTCCTCAGAAGTTTTGTGCCCACAGATGGGTGGAAGATCTGCAAGTTGCAGAGCGTGCAATTGAGATATGGTCAGCTGTACTCAAGTATATTGACAACCACAAGAAACTTCCTAAAAGCAAAGTTCCAACCTCAGTGTCCTACACTTTGGTGAAAGAGGCAGCTGCTGACCCACTCTTCGAGGCAAAACTGCATTTTTTTGCATTTGTTGCAAGACAGCTGAAACCATTTCAGGAAACCTTTCAGACAGATGCACCAATGGTACCCTTTTTGGCAGAAGAGCTGCAGTCTACTCTGATGAGCCTGCAGACAGCCTGCTGTCTTGCTTCATCACGTCCTGGAGAACATAAAGACAGTCCTCCAGATGCTCACTCTTGACCCACTGGACAAAACACTGCATGTACCAGTCAAACAGCTTGACATTGGCTTTTCCACCAAATAAGCTCTGGATAAAGCATCACAGAAACTTCAAGCAAATGCACTAAGGGGACAAAAGTTCAAGAAGGAATGCGTCACCTTCCTCGCGACAACCAGCAAAAAGCTGCTGGAGAGAAGCCCTCTGATGTATCCTGTGGTAAGACTCCTGAGCTCCCTTGACCCAGTGGCCATGGTAACCGAGGAGAAAAAGTCAATATTCAAATTTGAAAAACTCTTGCAACTCCTTCTCAATGCAAAATGGTGCACCGCTCCACAGTGTGACCAGCTCCTCTCAGAGTACAAACACTTCCTGTCACAGATGATCCAGCACAACAAGGCTGAATTTGTGGATTTTGTCCACAAAGTTGATTCCTGCAGGGTTGATGAATTCCTTAGGAGATTTGTAAGTGACAGAGCAGAGTATGAGAATCTCTGGGATTTGCTGAAGTGCCTTTTCACTCTCTCACATGGGCAAGCAACAGTTGAAAGAGGATACTCTGTAACAAAGACATGCTGGTTGAGAACCTAAAGGAGAGGACTCTTATTTCACTCCGCTTGGTCCAGGATTCTCTAGCTGGACGTCCCATGGAAGATGCCATTCCAAAGGCCCTTGTTCAACATGACAAGGTGGCAAGGATGAGATATGTACAGTACCTAGAGAATGAGAAGAAGAAAAAAGTTGCAACAGAGAATGACAGAAAAAGAAAGGAGCTAATGTCTGACAGCGAAGAGGCAGAAGATTATCAACAGCATTGAAGTAATGCAGAGAGGTGGATGAAATGGCAGAAAAGGCAGAGAAGCAGCAAGATTTCACACTACTCTTGAAGTCAAACGCCTACCGGAAGAGTGTCACAGAGAAGAAGTCAGGTGACAGCTCTGGACCAGAGTCTTGCACAGTTAAAAGAGAAAGTGAAACAATTGAAGTAGAGACTATAAAAGGTGTTTTGTTTTTGTTTTTGACAGAGAAATATCTGTGTAAATATGTTATATCGAGTGACTGAAAGTGAATAAAGTATTCCATATCTGTCCTAAAGTACTTATGTTGGTTGTTTCATTTCAGTTCAAGTTATGACATTGGATGTGCTTTTCATGTTTCTACTATTCTCCACTCCTTGTTCTGGAGAGGTGCAGTGTGTGCAAGATTTTGTCTCTGACAAAGGTTGTCTTGCTGATTTAATTGATCAGGTGTGTTAACGGTGGGCTGTATAGAGAGCCTGCACACACTGCAGCTCTTCAAGACATGAAGTGAAGAATACTAACCTAATGAAAAGTCTGGGTGGAAGAGATTAAAGTAGCCTAATAAAGAAACAAGATGATCAATATTGAAGTTTAAAAACATGAAGAACACAAGCCTATTAGTAAATCTTTAGATATTAAAATAGTAAAGAAAAGGGAGGGTCAATATTGCTGTTTGAAAATGGGTTCATTGATAGGTTTAGAGATTGATTAGCAGGGATTGTGTAGGGACAGTCCATAGCCTGGAGCTCTTCCCTTAGTTGCCCTGTAAGCAAGCACCAGGCTCTTGAATCTGATGCACCCTGCCACCAGAGGCCAGTGGAGAGTGCAGAGGAAAGGTGTGACATGACAATGTTTTTACACATGAGGTACCTACTGAGGCTGTGTGGCAGCCAATCATTGATAGTAATTGTGTGTTTCGCCACTCAGTGAGTAATGTCTCCCTATTATTTATCGTAAAATGTCCTGGAAATGTCCTGGAAATGTCATGGAAAATTATTTCTTGAAAAGAGTGGGAACCCTGAGCTACAAAGTTTTGTGAGGCTTTTAATTTATTGCCAGTTGCTCAGGCTGTATCATTAAATGAGTTAGTTGATGCCTATAACACCTCCATGACTAACATTTTTGATACTATAGCTCCAGTTAAAACATGGGGTGTTTCCCAAAAGAAGCACTCCATGGTTTAATGATTTAACTCGGAAACTGAAATGTGATGGTCGTAAATTGGATCGCAGATGGAAGAATTCCAAACTGCATGGTCATTATCTTGTGTGGAAAAGCCACCAAGTTAAATATAAGAAGGCTTTGTCCCAGGCTAGATCTTTATACTATTCTAAACTGGTTGAAAAAAATTAAAATAGTCCTAGATTTCTTTTTACATCTACAGATAAATTAGTAAAAATTCCACCTTCTACTACTTCTACCTCTAATATTGGTTCAGTTTTTTAAATTATTTTAAAATAAAATTCTTGTCATTAGAGATCAGATCTTACAGACTCCTTCTATTATGGACCTTTCTTCCTACTTTGAATTAACTAGACCTGATAAAGTTATGATGGAGGCTTTCTCGTTGGTTACTTTGCAAGAGCTGACAGTGTTAGTTAGGCATATGAGACCAACCACTTGTGCCCTTGATCCTATTTCTACTAAACTATGAAAAGATGTATTTAGTGTTGCTAATATAAGCATTTTAACAATTATAAATGAATCACTTTCATCTGGTATCATTTCCTCTGCACTTAGGTTGCAGTGGTTAAACCCCTGCTTAAAAAAAGTAATTTGGATCCTACAGTTATTAACAACTATAGGCCAATTTCCAATCTTCCATTTTTAGCCAAGGTCTTGTAGAAAGTTGTTGCCAATCAATTACTCAAATTTTTAGCTTGCAATGCTTTATTTGAGAAATTTCAGTCTGCACATAGCACTGAGACGGCTCTTGTTAGGGTAATAAATGATCTTTTGATAAGCTTCAACTCTGATCTTAGCACTGCCTTTGACACTGAGAAGAAGTTCGATTTTTTTTCCCTGCAAACACGCAAAGCAGATCTAACAAACATATTTCTCCTTTTCGTACTGCGCAACTGCCAGACCGCATTTCAATGTCAGACTCACTAGTAACAGAGTAATAAAAAACAATGCAAGTCTATTTATATATATTGTGTGTGTATCTTACTGTACATCATTCGCTTTAATAAATGCAGGGGCAAAGTGTGGAATAGCCTCCCCAAACAAAAGACTCACGGGCCGCCTATGTCTGTGGTGTTCCTCAGGGTTCTATTTTAGGTCCCCTGTTGTTTTCATTATATATGTTGCCTTTAGGTGATATTATCCACAGGCATGGAGTGAATTTTCATTGTTACACAGATGATACTCAGCTGTACTTGTCTTTCAATCCAGACAGTCCCTCTACTGGGGTGCTATTAGCTGCTTGCTTTGTAAAGGGTTGGATGTCACAGAATTTTCTGATGTTGAATTCTGATAAAACGGAGGTCATGCTTGTGGGTTCACAGCACCAATTAAAAAATGTTGATTTATATAAAATAGATCTTAGCAGCCTTTCCTCAGAACTAAAACAAAATAAATTTGGGGGTCATTTTTGATCCTGTTCTATCATTTGAGTCCCATATTAGGAAAATTACTAAAGCATCTTTTTATCATTTGAGAAATATAGCTAAACTATATTAAGATCTATTATTTCTGTATCTGATGCTGAGAGGCTAATACAGGGTGGTACTAAAAGGAAGATCTGTGGGAGGCTGTGTGGTCCAGTGGTTAAAGAAAAGGGCTTGTAACCAGGCGCTCCCCGGTTCAAATCCCACCTCAGTCACTGACTCACTGTGTGACCCTGAGCAAGTCACTTAACCTCCTTGTGCTCCGTCTTTCAGGTGAGATGTAATTGTAAGTGACTCTGCAGCTGATGCATCGTTCACACACCCTAGTCTCTGTAAGTCGCCTTGGATAAAGGCGTCTGCTAAATAAACAAATAATAATAATAATAAGATCGGGAAGATTGGAATGATTGCCTGCAATTACTCTGACAGACACTAGGGGCCACTGCAATACATTCTTCTATGCAGTTCAATATACATTTTCTGGAAAAATGCTGTTACGAATACAGTCTGCAGTGGGAAAATGGCAAAAAAAAAAAAAACCCCAAAAAACCACTTTACTGCCAAGATATACTATTAACATGGGTAATAAAATATATGTGGGTATAAGCCTAAGGAAAACACTGTGTAGTTACACAAGCTGTTGTACAACTATCTGTTGTTGGCTATAGCACACACATTTATGAGGGAAGATGGGCAATAAACACTGTCTAGTTACTTTGATCACTGTTTTAAAACTGTTTTTAGTGGGAAGATGACTGTTATATTAGCTTTTATTAGGGGAGATGGGCAATAAACACTGTCTAGTTACTCTGATCACTGTTTTAAAACTGTTTTTATTGGGAAGAGAGCTGCAGCACACACTTTTATTATGGAAGATGGCCAATAAACCCTACTCAGTTATAGTACTTTTGTTTCATGAATAACAACACAGCAGGCAGCTTTATTTTTTTAAAAGGATTTTTTAAAATTGTTTTTAAACAAAAGAATAAAAAAAAATATTGTTTCTGTTATAATTAATTTTTCCTTCCGCTGAGAAAACCTTAAATTTCCATAACTTGAAAACTGTTGCATGGAAACTCAATACATTTGGTAGAGTGGTAGATGCCTTTGGGAAGAAAAATAGGTCATGTAAGTCACATGGTTTGGCAGCCATATTGTATTTTTGGCAAATTTTGGACAATTAAAAAAAATCTTCTTGTCCAAAACCCCTTATGATAGAGTTCTGAAACTTGCACATGTTTAGGGATGGTCCAAGATTCATGGTTGTTCAAAGAATCTCATTGGCGGCCATGTTGGATGATATCATTAACATACAAACATATTCTCTTAAACCACTAATCCGAGTGAAGTAAAAATTGGTATACATGATCTAAGTATGGTTGTCTTTTATGGTTGTTCAAAGGAAGTTGCTCCAGTGAAAAAAAACAAGGTTGCCGTGGGCCAATAGGATTTCAGCATTGATTAATTTGCATATATTGCAGTGTATAACTATGGTGGAATGCAGTAGATTTGTGAAACTTTGTATAATAAGGCCTATGGAAACTAATGTCAATAACTGAATAAAGCTGGTTGTTCATATGGATGGCGACCACATTGACATTTTGTTCACATTTTGAACGTTCCATAACATGAACACTGTTGTACAGAAACTCTTCAGACTTCACACAGTTGTAGGGACCTATGGGAAGTAATCACCATCACCAAATGGAGCTGACTTGTAACATGGATATTGACATTTTGTCCAAATTTGGCACAGTCCATAACACAAACACCACTTCATGGAAACTCTTGAAACCTCACAGAGTTGTACAGGCCTATGGGAAGTAATGTCCATTATTGAATGAAGCTAATTGGTCACATGGATGGTGGCCATATTGACATTTTGCACGGTCCATAACACGAACACTGTTGTACAAAAACTCTTGAGAATTAACAGAATAGTAGAGCCACATGGGAGGTAATGTCCACAAGTGCATGAAGCTCATTGGTCACATAGAGGGTGGCCAATCAAAATGCTTACATTTCATGATTACAGCTTGGAAGCCGTCAAGTTGCTTTTTTTTTTTGCACTGTGAACAGATCAAATACTTAGGGGTTCTCCCTTGCTTTCCGTCACAGTGGAAATGATACCAGCACCTGCACACCACACACAGTAACTGTGTGCTTAGTATCCATTAAACACTCTGTGGCTGAGCAGAATGTCCAGTCTCCAGATGTACTGTATGATGATACAAGGTTTGCTAGAATCTCCTGTGTGTTCTTCCTCGTCATTTTTATAGTTGAGGGATGTGTCCTCATTTGGTCACTTATTTCTCCAATTTGTTTGTGGTTTCCTCTTCCAGTAGTTGAGAAGGTACTTTTCACAGCCATGCTGTCCAACCATCTTCTGACTTCAACACTGTTGAAGGACTGCACATATTTTTTCCCCTTGCATATAGAATATGTATTTAAGATGACATGGATCCCACAGTCATATGTATTACTTTGCTTTGGGGTGTCTGTACTCTCCAGCCATGTCCACTCTGCCTCATTAAAATCAGCCCTTGTACACAGAGCATGCATGCCGTACAGCATTGTACAAAGAATGGAAACAAAGTCCAGTGCTTCTGCATGAACAATGCGGTCTTCCATGCAAGGGCACAGAGTGAGCTTCACTGTGGAATGGACTTTTCACAGTGAAGATTTGGATCTGTGCATTTAAGGATACCAAGTTCCTCTCAATGCACAAGTTTGCAATTGCATTCTGTGTCATTCTGCATGATGTTTGTTTTTGTTCTGGAGAGATCTTTTCTGGCATGTTGGCTTTTACTTTGTCTACAATGTGCTCAATAGGAATGCAATTTGGAGATGTTGTGTCCTCTGTTGGTGTCATTAACATAGTGGCATACTTGTCTTTCAATGTATACTTCCCAAGTCTATAGTGTGCTCTGGTGAATTCATACAGATAAAAGGCTTGCAAATGAAAGAGACAAAGCAGAAAACTATTTTTCTAAGTAGTTTGCAAAAGGTTGTGACCACGGCTTTCTGAATTCATCAAGCTTTCCATTCCATTCTTGCTCAGTTTCAGAATGTCTTAGCTGCTCAGTGTGATCTTTCAGTACCTTCATGTCATCTTGTTTCCCTTTGGCAGATTTCACCCAGCATTCAACATCTCTTATTATATGATTTCCACAAAAGATGAGAGGCATATCTGGGAGTGGTATAACCTCTTTGATGAAAAGATCATGATGCTTTTCAAATTTTCTTTCATGCAACATGAAGGCAACTGGAAAAATTGGATTATTTTCAAGAAAGGTGTTCCTCATCACAAAAGAGGAAACATAGAAGTCTACAAGATTGAATGTTGTGTCATATGAAATCACTTGTGGCAGGTCTTCATTTCTTTCTGCCAGAAGAACTAAGTCTTTGCCAACTTCTAACACTTCACGTGACCAAGCAAATACAATTAAGTTGGGATGAATTGTGAAATGCTTATTGAAATCAACCTGCATAGCTAGTTCTAATGTGCTAAATATCTCATCTTTTGAAATTATATTCTTTTGCTCTTCTTTATATTTAATGTTTTGCACCTTTTTAAAATCCCTAGGTCTAAGTACTGCCATTCGTGCATCATCTCCTTCTGCTGATGCTGTACTGTGCAGTTTTGAGTAGACAATATTTGGTGGGTTTGAGCATTCTTTTCTAATGTGTGTAAGCAGGCATTTCCATGTGGTTGTGGGTGGTGGACTGAGTGATCACCTAGATAGTGGAGGATTATTATGTTTCTTTTTGGTCCGTCAGTGAATTGCCAAACATGTTTTAGGAATGTCAGCACACATTTTTTCCTTTGCCATCTGGATTCTTTAATGCATATGTAACGGGGGGGGGGGGGATCTGTGCTGACTCTTCTGGTGCGTTTATAGTGCTGCACAAAGAGGACAGAAGCCTTGCAATATCCGCCGGTCGGTAATGGCAGTGACACAGAGAGGTGGGAGAGAAGGTGTGTGGGCTTTCCCTCTCTCTGAGTGGCTGAGAGGCAGGCACTGGTCGGCTTGCTGGCCCTATGAATAACGTTCTGTTGTTCCCTCAGGTCGGCCCCTATAAGACGACATAACGAGCCAGCGGGAGCTCTGCTCCAGGACCGAGCATGGCTGGTAAAAGAAAAAGAAAAAGAAAACCAAAAGAAACCCCAAAGAGAAGAAAATAAAAAATATATATTTGTAGCAGGGAAACTTTGGGCAGACCCCATAAAATGCATAAAAAGCAGGCTGCGGGAGCTGAGAAGTGTAGGATGGGGACCCAGGCAGTGCAGGTAGCGACGGCAGGGCCATTTCTAGCCTTTTGGGGGCCCTAAGCAAGATTTGATTTGGGGGCCCGCCTCACTGTAGCCCACTCCACTTGGTACAACATCAAACCAATATAGGCTTAAGCCTACTGTCTTGTAAACGTTTGTATGAGCACACATATGTACGAGCAAACATACAATGTACAAATAAACATGTAAAGACTAAAGAGGGACCTGTTAGCAGCAACATTATCTTTTATTAACAAAAGGCAGTGAAAACAAAGTCTGGAACACAATTGGAACACCACAATTGCATTATGATATTTGGCCACTAGATGGCACTGAAGGTCAGGAACTGTAACACTATACAAACACTGAACTGAAGAACTGACAAGGCAGAACAAAAAAGCTATTAAAAGCTTAATAGTTTAAAAGTATAAAATATATCAAAATCCCATTTAATAATGACATTAAATTAACATTGAAATGGCCCTTAAATCAGGCAGGTGCAAAGTGCAAACAAACAATAATAGTTAAATAAAAATGTTTAAATAATGAATATAAATACCCCCAGATAAAGTGCAAAATGAAAATAAAAAAATGAGTTAAAAAAACAATAAATATCTAGTGACAGATAAAAAAAAAAGGTGACCATTTAAATGGTAACCAATTTATCATAGCCTTCTCCCCCTCCTTCATCCAGCTATTTTTTCCTAAGAACTTCTGTCTTCTTGCCTTCTTGGAGGCAAAGATTTATCACCTTATCATAAGAGAGCTGGCTGCCAACCTGGTGGTTGATGCTGATGATTGCCAGTCCACTCAGGTGTTCTTGTGCCATGGAGGACCTCAGGTAGGTCTTTAGCAGTTTGAGCTTAGAGAAGCTCCGCTCTGCTGATGCCACTGTCACTGGGAGAGTACAGGCTATTCTCAGAGCTATTCAAAGATTTGGGTACAACTCACACAGCTCATTATGGTGGATGAAGGTAAGCAGCTCCATTGCTGTCATCTCTGCTTTGGAAAGGTCTGGAAGGCTCTGCTGCATCTCCATGGCCAGCTCTCTCCAGTCAAGGTCAGCTTCTTCTCCACAGGGGAGTGTGTCCCCAAGCAGCTCACACTGGTCTCTGATTGTCCCGGCATCAAGATGATGGAAGTTCAGAAGCACTCCAAACTTGTCTCTTACTTCCCCCAGTGACTTGAACCGGTCCTCCAAAGACTGGATGCCGCAGTCCATCACAACATTGAAGAAGGCTGTTTCAAGCCTCTTCATGGCATCAGCCACTGGCTCATCAGCTGCCTCGTAACCAAATTGCCTTTTTGTGCTCCGCAGCTTTTTCTCTTTGAGCACCGCCTCCACATTCATGTCTTCACACAGCTCTTTTACTGAGGCCTGTGCAGCAGTGAAACCGGCGGCCCTGTAGTGGATCAGATGTGCCTTTGTTTTGTCTATCAGACTGACTGCAACATCCAGCTGCATGTTGAGAGCTTGCTAGTAGTGTTGATGTTTGAAAGAATGTCATACCAGACTACAGTGCAGATTTGAAATCTAAATGATCCAATTTCTTCTGCCAGGGACTGGGCCTCAATTCTTACTGCTGGATCATTTGCCTTTTCCCTGACCTCTAGCAAAGCCTCCCTTACCCTATCGGGTTGGTAGCGCAGAGGCTCGATGCTGTTCACTCGGCTCTCCCACCTCGTCTCACTCCAGGACTTGAGAGTGAGGTCCACATGTTCCTTAAGGATGGTCCACCGCTGAGTAGAACCTGAGAAGAGGTTATACACCTTCTGAACAACTCCAAAGAAGCTGATGGTCTCTAATGACCCTTTGGCTGCATCCGCCACCATCAGGTTCAGGGTATGTGCCCCACAGGGAACATACAGAGCACGTGGATTTTCCTCCAACAGCCTGGTTTGCACACCTTTATTTCTGCCTTTCATGTTAGCACCATTGTCGTAGGACTGTCCTCTACAGTCCTGAAAGGGGATGTTCAGTTCCTCCAGCCTGTTCAGGATCAGTGAGGACAAACCAAGGCCTGTGGATACAGGGGCTATTAGGAACCCCAAAAAATGCTCCCTGATCACTGGTGTTTTCTTGAGGCTGACAGTTCTGACGACAACAGACATCTGCTTGGTGGCTGATATCTGGGGTGCAGTCCAAATTGATTGCAAAATACTTTGACTCTTTGATGTCAGCCACCATTGTGTTCAGTATTCTCTCACTTATACAGGAGATCAGTTCGTTTTGGATTATGTTTCCTAATTATGTGGTATGATAATGATTCTCTCCACTGTCCATCCGTCTGACATGTTCTTTTAAAACAGGGTCAAATTTAGCAAGTAGCTCTACTTCTTTGAAGAAGTTTCCATTGTCACAATCATTTAAAGTGTTAACAGACCCCCTGAAAGCCAGGTTCCTCTCTGCTAAGGACTGAATGATGCAAACTAACCGAGTTAGTATGTCTCGCCACCGCTTCTTCTCGGCTTCCATGAGGGAGATTTCTGCCTGATCTATCGTTTTCCCTTTTTTAAGGGAGCTCAAGTTCTTTCCATGCCACCAGGTTTTTCATGTGATCTGGGCTGTTTTCATGTTGCTTCAATAAGATACCAATATTGACCCAGTCACATTGTCCCTCTGTTATCAACTTGAAAGACTTCTTTGAGAACAATTTATAGCAAAAGCAGTAGACTGCATTGTTCTTTTTGAAGTAGGTGAGCCAACTACGCTTAATTTTCTCTCCATTGACGAGTGTTCTGTATAAGTAATGGTGGTGAAAGCTTCTGCCGTCATGTCTTTTGGGGAATCTGTATTCTGGGCCTACCTGTGCTGACCCTCTGCTTACCAGATCAGTCCTTACTGAATCTGACAGGACTGATGGCCACTCAGCAGGATCTGCTGTGCTGGCGTCAAACAATGTAAAGAAATTAAAAATAATATTTTATATATATATCAATTTTACACTCTTAAAAAATAAAGTGGGTATGTTTTCTTATTATTATTTTGGTCTTCACAATTAAGAATTGAGCTGACTTTTACCGAGGAAAAACGAAGCAAAACCAAATAATTCAATACCTTTCTCTTGTTGTTTTTCTTCTTCAGTTTTTCTCTTTTTACGCTTCTTCGCGCCAGATTAGTATGTTCTTGATTTTTTTTCAGACATAATTTGGTCGCAATCCTCAAAGAAGCTACCGGAGGCTGATCTTTTTTTTCCTCCACATCCAAACGTTAGTAGGCAAACGCAATGCAACCGCAGGTGGCAGTTGTCTAGCACATGCATGCATGAATGATGCATGATTCCATGATGGCCCTGGGCATGACTGACTCACAAACAAAATAAGCAAATTCTTTAAATTCTTTGAAAACTGATCACTGTGATCATTTATGAAAATCAATTTAAAAGAAAATATCTCTTTTTTTTTTTTTTTTTTTTGCTAGGGGGCCCCCTAACGGCCGGGGGCCCTAAGCGACCGCTTATGTTGCTTATACCTAGAAACGGCACTGAGCGACGGTCAGGGTAAAGCTGCCGAGTGCAGCACCTTTTCTTTGTAGTTTTGATTACTGTGTTTTATTTTCTCTTTTTGATTTCGCCTTTTGTTATTATTATTATTATTCGAGAGCACCTGCGAGTACGTCAGCGGGACTGTTTACCTGTGGGTATTTCCATGGTCCTGTCTACCATCGCTGGTATTCAGGCCACGGACAACAGCGCCCTCTGCGGGCTGAAACATGCACTTCAAAGAAAAAAAAAAAAGTAATAAATAAAACTGGACACCTGTGCGATGTTTCAAGTACACCCTTTTGTCTCCCGTGTCAGTGAATACCCACACCCTTCCACAGTATAATACCTGGAAGCAAAAATATAAAAACTAAATCTCAACTAATGAGCAAATGGTGGAGCATTACAACTTTCACGCTAAAATAATCTTTGTTATTTCCCTGATTTTGTTGGTTTAAAATCTTTCTACATTCCTGTTGTACTTAAACAATCAGATAGCACTGAAGTGTGTTGCCTATTTTATGTGAGGGAGATCAAAGACCAGAACTGAGATGAAAGAGGTTGAAACATTGTTGCTACCTTGTTGCTGTAGCTCTAAATAACTCACTTCTGAAACAAGAATAGGTAAGAGCAGGCATCCTAACCAGATAACCAGATTTTTTTTTTGGTGTTGTCTATTTATTTATTTTTTCTTAACTTGGTATTTTTTAGTAACCCATGGTACTAATATAATGATTTATTGCTCTATAAAGCAATAAAAGATAAACTTCTGTGGGCTGTGGTTATGCCAAAATAAAAGTGTGTACAACAAATAGGGGTCTTGCTCTCGCACCAGTCCAGAATCAACAGAGCGTTTTTTCAGTGGTCGTCCCCCTTAAATAGACACAGTTACAGTTCAGGAGCCACAGATAAGACAGGGCTCGAGACCCCCAAGTCACGTGACCCACCCGGTTTCCCCAATTCTGCCGAGCTGGCGTTACAATATGTTCAAAAGCTACTCAGCTTCTCCCCGCTGACTTAACCTGGCAAATGAGCACTGTTTTCTGTTTTCTTGTATAGCACAGAGACATTTCAAAGCCACTCAGCTCCTACAAGGTTACTAATCCCAGCAGTGAATCATGTCCCTTTGTCATAGGTTCCTATTTACAATCGATTATTCAATTTAACATTCAATCAATCCTATCTGCCTGGACTTCTGCTAAAGTAAAAAAATAAAATAAAAAAATAAAAAAATAAGTGTAGGCTGCCATCTAGAGGACTTTGAGAACATCATATTCTTAAGGTTTCTATATGAGTCATCCTTTTGGTTTTAAAAGTACCATTTTGTTGAAAGCTTCTTGGCTAAATTTCCTTCTCCAGTGTAACACATTCAGTTTATATATATATATAATCAATGAGGAAATTCAATACCTGCACAGTGGAATGCTTCCTTATGTACTCTAACAGAAGATCAAAAGATAAAAGTACAAATGGAATGTTTAATGATTACAGTCAAAAGGTTACTGAAGCTACAGCATACAAGGGATTCTTTATATTATCCACATTTTCATATTGTATTTCTTAGCTGTTTAAAAGCCTGTTATGTTATAATTTTTAATTTACTAACAGTTGCAGAGATGGCAGAAGTTAGAATTGCTCATGTCCAAGTGCTATTTTCTAAGACCACTTCAGAAATTCAGATTTTCATCTTTGCTAGGGATTCCACAGGGAGTTTTACATTGCCTCTGGCACCCCCACAGGTTTGGAGGTAAAATTACCAGGGACCATGTACCCTCACTGCGCTGCAATAGACTGACCACTGACCAGGTGTCCAGTAAGCTCAAGCAGACACCTTAGCCTTAAGGGGAGGCCTTTATCCCCCAGGGGCTGGCAGCTTGTTAACATGCACAGTCGAGCTCCTGGGTGTAGAGGCAACTGGCTTGGGCCTGGAGGAGGCCCACTGACATTCAGTTCTGCTGAACCATTGTGGAGACTTGTTGTGGTTACAGAACATAACTGAACATTCTAAATCAGGTGGAAAAACATGGAAAATCTCATTTTCAGAAGTAGCTCTGGTGGTTAAAAATGTACTGTAGTCAGCCTGGTATTTAACGATCTAGGCAAAAAGCAGCAACAGAATTCTAAAAAATCTTAAATATTCTGAAGTGGATGGTATAAACTGTCCCTTTATGGGTAGGAAATGTATTTTACATAATTATTTAGCATTTTTATAATGTAGGCCAAGCATCTCTATACTGTACTATAAGAAATAGTTTCTTTCTCTGGTTCTTTACCACACTACTAGCTCTATAGATGCTTGGTAAGATGTTATTGCAAAAGGTTTTAATCCAGCTCAGGACCATTGGGATCGGGTTGACCCCATCAGCTTGGGGTTAATTGACATTTTTAGAAAACTGAAATATTTTCATGTTCAGTTTGGGGTTGTCTAGAGAATGACCCTATCGCGATGCAGACCATTCACAAGCTTAGTGTTTTTACATATTTTTTCCTACCCTTATTGTTGACTATTTATGTTTAGTGCAACTTTTCATTTCACATACATTTCCTTCACTTTCTCAGCATCTCAGAAGGAGATACATTAAGCTTTAGCTTTGGTCTGCATCTAAAATACAAAGTCCCTTTTACAGTCAAAACTGTACTTAAAATGTGCAGTTCCATCTTGCTGTACTGAAAGTGTGAGGCGGGGGAAGAGAACACGATGAAATATCTACTCAGTGAGCATTTGGTGGCTTTCATACCCGTAAACAATAATGAGGGAGTGTGACAGGGATGACCGAGTGGTGACGTCACGGCAGAAGAAGGGACAACAAAAACAAAAGGTACGGTGCAGTGGCGCGGGCGCCGTTTTATTCAAATAATCCAAAAATAAAATAAAATATTTAAACAGAAAACACTCGCTCACAGAGCAAAATAAAAGGTTAAACAAAAACAAATCACGAACACAAAATAAACACTAAATAATACGATCCCAGGTCAGGCTGGGCAATTGCTGTCACTGTTCCTGGAATCTTTACGTTTCGTTTAGTTTCGTTTCGTTTCGTTTCGTTTCGTTTCGTTTCGTTTCGTTTTGTTTTGTTTTGTTTTGTTTCTCTCCTCTCCTCTCCTCTCGTTCTCGCTCTCTCCTTCCAACACCCCACCCTAATCTAGAGAGCTGCAGGCTTTTTATAACAGGTGACCATCTCCCGATTAGCAACAAATTAAATCACCTAATTAATTCGGGAGATGGCCACCTTCTGCACGAGTTTTAACTATTACTCCTGGCAGAGGACGAGCACCGATCTCGCCTCTGCCAGGACACGTTTTAAAAATAAACAAAACACTCAGCTACGCCGTCCTAAATACATAAATAATCAAATATACGACGCTCGCCGTCATGTATACAATAAATCATAATAAACAAAAACAATAATCTGCACAGGGGCGGAGGATGAACCCTTGTTCTAAAAATAAACAAACAAACAATATACAGGGCTGCTCGCCCTGTTACAGGGAGTAAAATTGTACTAAAGTTAAGTAAAAGCTAGGGATATCTTTTTTTTTCTTAATTTCATGTAAGTTGATTTTAAAAGGCATTTAACCTTACATTAACATTCTTTAAAAAAATCATTCAGGAGTTTCTGAGAAAAGTGCTTTCCTTTGGAGAGTTGAATTTCCACTCAAATGCTTTTCAACCTTTTCATCTCAAGTACCAGTGTTTCCAGCAGGGACCACCAGGTGTACCAGTAACTATGCGCAATCTTAAACAGCTATTGTAAAATAGAGACCTACCCCATTACAACCAGTTTTCTCAATGAAAATGTGATGGCAGCTAATTATTTGACAAGAGTTCACCACAATCAACAAAACAGTTGACAGTAACTTTGATAGTTCAGAACAAATACCTGTCATCATGATTTCTAATTTCTCTGTGATTCAGTGGTACAAACAAATTGATACATTATGATAGTGCTATTATTGTGGTTGAGGAATCATATCGTCATGAAGAACAACTGCCTGTCACGTACCAGTACTATATGCTCAGTCTCTTTGAAGGGATATTAAGAGGGTTTGACTGTATTTTGAGATAAGTTTCACTGCTGCTACAACTCAACTAAAACAGATTGTTTTAACTAAAAAATATTATGTCCAGTTATTGAAAAAAAAAAAGTTTTAAATCTGTGATCTTTCTCAAAATAGAGTGCTATTAGTATTTACTTTAGAGTTGACATCAATAGTTTGATATAATATGGTACCAGTCATGGCGGGTCCCATTGTAAACACATTTTTTTAACACATTTTGGGGGGGGGGGGGGGGTGAAACTTCAGTCTTCAGTGTACAACTTAATATAATGTATGAATTATATTTTTATAAATATTGTATTAAAAACATATTTGTCTTCCTACCTGTATGGGCAACCACAAACAGCAATGTCATGTTTATCATGCTGCTGAAAATGTTCTTCATTTGTAATTTAAGTCTGAAAAGAACATGTTTTCATAGCTATCATGTCCAAAACAGTACCAAGCACATCCCACTGATTCAAGGTGCAAGACCAAAAAGGATAACATTAAACATAATTTTTCTGTTTATTTAGCCAATTTTAAAACATGTAGGAATCCTCTTCAAAACCAGCACATAATCTACTGTATGTACCAAACCCATGTGTAAATAAATGTAACATATGGCTTAAATATAATCACTTGTTCAAATTGTACTGCATATAAAGATGGTGCCGTAAAAGATGCCGTTATGGCAACATCTTTATATGTGGTCATGGGTTCAATCCCAGGTAGGGGAACACTGCTGCTGTACCCTTGAGCAAGGTACTTTACCTCGATAACTCCAGTAAAAACCCAACTGTATAAATGAGTAATTGTATGTAAAAATAATGTGTAAAAAATCATGTAATTGTATGTAAAAATAATGTGATATCTTGTAACAATTGTAAGTCGCCATGGATAAGGGCGTCTGCTAAGAAATAAATAATAATAATAATAATAATGCAGTTATTTTAGTTTGCAAATAGAATTAATCTTCATACATTAAATACATTTTACAATCAATAATTACTAAACTCAGCACTATTGAGTGTTTAATAGTTATGTATTAAATACTAGATCAGGCAAAAAAATCTGTTTATCAGTGTGTAGCTGTGTGTCTCAAAGTCACATTTACATTTCAAAAACACCCACTGTATTGCAGACAATTGCAACAAAGACTCTCAGTCACTGTTACATAAAGTCAGACAGAAAAATGCTGACTAATGCTCATCTGCAACTTGTTTTCAATCTAACTGAAAGAACATTTCATCATCACATGACTGGTAGATTGTTTTCCAGTGTTTGTGAGCTAGAGATATGGTACAAGGGAAATCCCCATCACATGACTGCTATCCCGTGACCCAGGCAGAAACTTTAACTTAAGGATTACTAAACACTTGCAAAACATCTTGTCAAATGTAGTTCCTTTTGTAACTATTTGTCAAATATTTCCCTCTGTAAATTGAAAAAAGGCTACGGGAGGCTTTGTGCAGGTCAGTGTTAAATGTTACATCTCAACAAAAACAGACAAGCTCGAATAAAGGGGTCAGCCACATAAAGATCTTGGCTGTTTTATGTAAAATATTTTTGGTAAAATATACTTGTATTTTACAACAGCATTCACTTATTTTTGATTAACACCTAAAGTAACTATGATTGTAGGGCAGCAGTGTGGAGTTAGTGGTTAGGGCTCTGGACTCTTGACCGGAGGGTCGTGGTTTCAATCCCGGGTGAGGGACACTGCTGCTGTACCCTTGAGCAAGGTACATTACTTAGATTGCTCCAGTAAAAAAAAAAAAAAAAAAAACTATATAAATATAAATGTATGTAAAAAATAATGTGTAAAATAATAATGTGATATCAATAATGTGGTAACAATTGTAAGTCGCCCTGGATAAGGGCATCTGCTAAGAAATAAACAATAATAATTGTCAAAGTCAGTGGTTTTCAAACTTATTTATTTATTTATTTTTATTTTATTAAACTGTACCCCTTGTCTGTTTCAGCTCAAGTACCCCTTTACAATTTTCGCTTTACTGAGTGGTACCAGTTGTTTCCCGTTTATTTAATATATAATTTATGTCACAACAGTTTGGGACTGACAGACTACTGGTGTAGGATAGAATACCAAATAGCAATACTTAAAACTTTTAATACAAGTCTTTGTGTGCACAGAATCAAAAGAAGTATTTGGGAATCTCTTTGGAAATACACAAATTCGCTTTCTATTCAGCAAAGTTATTATAAATAATCCAAAATAGTCTGTAAAATGCACTTTAAATGTTCAGCATAATTGTGTCCCATTTAAAATGTTCACAACATCAAAAACATTAAACTCAAGATAAAACTATAATAACTAACAATGATCAACTTTGTATTAAAGTCAACATAAAAATTATCCAAAGGGACTCGTATTTCTGTCCCTTTGCACTTTCTTAGACTCTTGTGTTTTCTTCCTTTTTTTTTTTTTTTGCAAGTAAGAAATGTATCCATTTTTCACTCAAGAAATGATACACAGGACAGTTTGGATTTACTCTATCAAACACCGAAAACAATTCCACCAGCCGCTATTGCTGTTACTAAAATACAGCCGTGGCCAATAAACAAAATAAAAAGTATTGTGATTATTATTTATATGTATAATACAAAATCCAGAAAGATTGTGCTTCACTAATTAGTATTCAATTATATGACACGTTGAAAACTGTTCATGAGCAGTGTAGTGTGGTTATTTTATTCTTGAAAAACCTTAAAAATGTGTTGTTTGTTTTATAAATTAGAAAAACACATTACAATTGTTTGATACAGCTACCAAAGTCTCTTCAGCTTTACCCTTCTGAATGTTGTGCCAGTAGTAGAATATCTGTTCTGGCTGCACTCTTACTCTGTGTATGCGTCACAATACGGCACTGTGCTCAGAAGCTAGCATTTTTCATAATATTTAATTCAAAACTTTGATGCATTTTTTTAGAATAGCAACAATCTGGGAAATATGACAAGGCTCATTGACTGTTCAATAGAAACATTTCTCCCATGCTCTTTATATCCCAGAATTATTTGCACAGTGTGATCCCTCCCTCGTCAATCCTGACCCGTCTCTTGCCATATTTGACAAACTTTTGTCTGAAACGGCACGTCATAAGACCCGTCCTTCACAATCTGATTCCTTGCATCCAGCAACCTGACTCCTTGTGCCGTATTTTGGCAGACTTTTGTCTGAAACAGTGCGTCATAGCACAGAATCATCAGACACCTACTTCACCCACCCTATCAGAGTGGAAATCTGCTCAATTGAAATCACGCATGTGTGCAGATGGATAAAACTGTAGTCAGACTGTAACCTTTGAGCTTCTAAACAAAATTGTAATATTTATGCAGTGGTTTAGAGATAATATATAATTGCGTTTAAAAGAAAATTGCACTTCTGAGTCGTCCTGCGTGCCCCCCATGAGCCTTAGTACCCCCTGGTCAAAGCAATTTACCTGTGTACCCCATTTTATTATATCCTGTCATTTCAAGCTGCTTGCTTCCATATTGGACAGGGTTTCCATTGTAAACAAAGCAAGACAGAGTACTAGTATGAGAGGCTATGGATAAAAAATTATTTCAGAATGCCACTTCCATGTGTATTGAATAAAAAACGTGTATTTTATCTCAACTTGTTTTCATTTTTTAAGAGAATAGCTACATTCTTGTTAACCCATGCCTCCAGGACAGACTAATTCATGGGCACAGTGCTTTACACCTCTAGGCCAAGCTGACTTCACAGTTTCTTTTATTCAAACTTGGCTTGAGTGACTAGTGTTGATGGTGCTTCTTCATAACCCTCTTGTTGCCATTGTGGTAACAACAACTTGTCAGGAACAAAAAAATGGCATGATATTGGCTTTTTTCGTAGACACGACAGATTAGTACTGTCAGTTTTTGAATGTATTCAATGCCCAAAGCCAAACCTACATACCAGTAAACCTGTACACCTGGCTTTTTAGCCTATTTAATGATACTAAACAAAACTAAACACAAAATACTAACGTTGTGGTAAAAGAATACTAAAGTGAAGGCATTTGTTTTCCAATTTTTAACTGCTTTACTTTGTTAATATATCAAATATATACAACTATTATCTAGGACATTATATTCCTAATATAACTCATATACACTTCCCTTCCAATAGGTATGGGGACAAAGTGATTTGATGATTGCAGTGTTTATGAAAAAAAGGTTAAAGTAATGTAGTATCTACATTAACACCGCTGTTAATACAAACTATTTTCATGACTCCAGTGCAGTTATAAGGGGTCCACTGTACTGTACAGCAAACGTTGTATCCCCTTTAGTGCTATTAACTACAAGTTTCTACCCTCTACCCTGGTCTTGTCTTAACTATATACAGTACGCCCCACTTCACGCCACAGTGGGCTTTATTTTGCACTTTTCTGTAATGATAAGGCATGACTTATCCTCCACTGGGGAGGAACCACCTGTCAAGGGGAGATAGTGAAGGCAGTCATACTTCTGTTTCCACACATCACATTTTTCCATATATCTGCTTATCCAACTGTAATGAAACTTGGTATAGTGCTATTTAAAATACAGAGTCAAACTAAAACCCCTGCTTTGAAACCAAATACAGTATTTACAGATATAAACCACACAAACACATACACAGTCTAAAAAAAAAAAATAGACTTGCATGTCTGCATACGTTTGGAAAACTGCTTTTTAAATGTGTTATTATAAAATGATTTAGCTCTTGAGAGTTTTAGATTGTGGGGATCTGCCTGCCTGCCTGTCTGTCGCACTTACATTTTTACATGTTCTGCATTTTGAGAACACAAGAAGCTATTCCACATATTGTAATATACTTTATCATCATGCAAACACCTCATTGGCTTACCTAATGACATCTTAAATATCAATAATCCAATTTTCATGAAACTATTATTTTGTGTCCATGTCTTATTCTACATACTGTTCCTATACCTCATCTTCATCAACATTATTATTATTATTTATTTCTTAGCAGACGCCCTTATCCAGGGCGACTTTTTGTTACAAGATTTCACATTATACAGATATCACATTATTTTTACATATTTTTACTGGAGCAATCTAGGTAAAATACCTTGCTCAAGGGTACAACAGCAGTGTCCCCCACTGGGGATTGAACCCACAACCCTCCGGTCAAGAGTCCAGAGCCCTAACCACTACTCCACACTGCTGCCCTGTGCCCAACATACTGATTCAGATTTTTTTCCCCCTGATATTACTTGTTTTCATATTGCATGCATCTTAAACATACCTATTTAATCTTTTATGGTGTTGCAATCGTTCTTGGAAAATTATAATTCTCTAAATGTGCCTCTACCTGTTGCTTTGAACTTACTTTGAGCTGGTCTGGAGAGTGTCAGCAATGAACAGCCCTCTTCTTTTCATTCAAATCATGTGACAATATGACCTTTCAACTCCCATCCCAACCTACTTCCTCTATAGTTGCAGAGTAGTTCGGATTGTCATAAGATTTGAAATGATAATATCTCAATATTGGAGCAACATAACTACTCAGAATGATTAGAATCATGATAAATAACAAAGGAATACTTTTCATAAAATGACCTTTTATAAAATATTGTATTTAATATCTGAAAAACACGCTTAGCAATACAACTGCTGAAAGAGAGAAGCACAGAGAAGTGGATTGTATATCTTTAAAACTCTTACTACAATCAGAAAAGAAATACAGTCAATTTCACTAAAATATTTATTGCTGCACTGTAAAGCAGCAGCCTGGCACATTTACTCGATGTTCGCTATCCATGACTTTCTCATTAATTATTCATTGCATGTAGTAATCTGGGAAGCTAAGCGTCACACCATGCAATGGTGAAATGATATCACTTCAAACCTGCTTTTCGATTGGATAAACTCATATCATAACAGTAGGACAATTTACATACATTATAAATTACCACTAAGGAGCAGTATGGTTACAAACAATCACATGACTTGTTTCAAATAATGCCGTAGTGCAGATTTTACAGTATATAACAGCAAGTTAGGAAATATTCAAAGTGTTTTCTAGTGTTTAATTAAAGTGTTACTGAACAGGCTGTAGGGTGTAAAGCATAATGCATTACTTTCCCTAAGTTTCTGCTTCGTTGTACACATTCCTGCAATATCTTTTTCAACATAATTGCGATTGTTTTGATATTTTTATTAACATATCCCTGGTCATAAATCCGTTTTGACTAGTTATTTTAGTTTTACATTGCTTATGCATTGGGTCTTCTGAATTCACAACATCAGCGGTTTCAATCCAACATGTTCAATCAGAAACATTTAATTGGTTCCTGACTCCTCGCCCCAAAGTTTAGCATTTTGATTGGTTCATCTGTCCTACCTGCTCGCTCCAGCACAGGTTCAGAGGGATGGGAACAGGTTTGCAACACAGTTAGACTGGTGTAACTGCTTTCAAAATATGTCCCTGTTTATTTACAGTAATTGTGACTGACAGCAGCTTATAAATGTCTGATTGACTGATGATGATAAATCCTTAATTACCATTAGGTTAATGAGCAGGAACTCAAGAACAAAAAATCCCAAGAGATTTCAAAATGCTTGGGATGCACTGGTGTGTGTTTCAATGGACAATTTTTCTAGCAGTTTCCCTGAAGTGAAATGCGAGTTGAATTGGCGGGAGAGCAGTGTCAGTGGGTTGCTATGGTCACAGCCTTGTGTAAACAAAATACAGCTGGATTTCTAGACATGTTGGAAGCACAGAATAGATTAGACGTAGGACTGATTTAACTGTTTTAAATAGCAATGACTCTTGCTGCCCTGAATTGCTTGAATGTAATAAGAAAACTACTACTGTTATTTAAAGGAAGAAGTGTCACTATGCATACTAACATATGACACCATAGATCTCCCTACTGTAAGAATATGCTGAGTCACAAAGGCTATAAATGAACCAAAAGTATTTTTTTTTAATTTATCAACACCCCCGTACTAACTTGTGCTTGTAAAAAAAACAAAAAAAAAACAACCTCAATTATGGTTAACATAAAAGAGTGAGTAATTTCTGTTTACGAAACTAGAGTCACATGAACTGAAGGATAAAAAATTGTGTGTTGATGGGAAAATATTGCAGAAGTACAAGTTCCGAGTTTTTCTCCCACTCTTTTTTTATAATTGGTTTCATTTGTATAATATATGGGGGTGGTAAGTGCATAAGGCAAGACTAAATTAGGTGTTTGTTTGTCACGCTTCAGTGCTTCACTTTCTATCCCCTAACCTCTTTTCTTTCTATGAACATATTCATTCTTGATAAAACTGCTAACCTGGTGTCCAGTCCTGGCTTTGGTCTTTTATTTCCGCATTTCTATTTTCTTTTTTTTTAATGTTTTGAAACTGACTAAAATCTTCTCATGTCAATAAGCTTAATATGTTTAGATTCTTGTACAGTTAAGTTCAATGGGGAAATTAAGTTTGTGAAACTCACACAGTATTGTCTGAAAACAGTATTTCCTTTTTTTGTTTGCTTTTCTTAAATATGTCAGTATTAAAAAGTAGTATTTCTATTTACCACAACTAATGTAACTTATATAAATTAACTGGTTGGATAAAGAGGGCTAGGTGGCATAGCAGACTTACTTAAGAGTACTGTCTTTTATCTCTGGTGGCATGGGTTAGAAATCACTGTACTTCTTATACCGCACCACAGAACATGAGACCCAGGACTTCAGATCAGGACTTAGATGAGCTAGCAGGGTAATGAGGAGAATCTCCCATGATGCCAACCGGTGTAAACAATTATTATGACCTCCTGCTTACTTTAACTCTAATTAAGCGATAGTGCCTGTGAATGAAGGCCTTACAGTGTGGTAGATGACCGCGACTGGAGTTATGCGTCCCGAGCCGAAGGTTCTACCACACAGCAGAGCCTTCATCGATTAGAAAACTATTTTCTCATTATTTTCTTTAAAGATTAACCTTGAACTTGTAATGATTACGCTGAGAAAAGTTTTAGGAAAATAATACTGAAAATGTTCAAACATAATTAGAGAAAGTCACTTTTACTTTTCAAAGTTACTTATAGTTTATCTGGCAGATAAACTATATTATTCAATTGTCCGTGTCTCAGTTTGTTGTTGTAGAAAGATGCGGAGCGCCAGTCGAGCTGACAGGCTGTGATTGGCTGACCCGGCAGTTGCGGGTGCAGGATTGGTTGCTTCAAATACATTTGGACCAATTGTGTCTTTGTTTAGTATTTCCTGAGCTTTCATTATGGCAAGTCAAAATGAAATAGTTGGCACCGGTGCGGATTGATTTTAAGTTTGATTCACAGTTAATGCTGTGACTTTCCAGCAGGCATCTACCGTCTAATAGAAGCCTACTAGAGCGGGAAGCTCATTGGCTGATAGTACTGAATCATTTTCTAATATATGTGACCCCAGGTCACAATAATACATGTCAAGATAGTACACGACTACACCCATGTTTGACTGTAGCCAGCGCTATCGTCCCTCACCTTTCATAAGCTCTAAATTCACAACCAATAAAAATTACAAGGAAATTCAAATAGACAAATTAATAAAGGGATGGACTGATAACTCTGGGAGTGATATTTAATATAAGATGGACAATGACATTTTTAACTCTACTGGTATACAATGTAGCTGATGGGACAGAATAGCTGATGATAAAGACATTCTCAGACCATTTCAAAACTAAGACAAAAGAGCAGCAGATCCATTTTCTGACAAAAGGGATATCAAATAGCTTTTGAATAGTATTACTGTAACTTCAACATCCTCAACACCTTGCGGAGATCCTTTTCAATGGTGCAACAGGATTTAAAAAACGGCTACTTTGTTTGAATAAACACGCAAGTAAACAACATTTCAGATTGTTGTGGCACATTTAAGATTTAGGCTAATTAAATATCAACATTATCTTGGACACTTTCAGGGTCATACATTTTTACAAAATAAATAAATAAATAATAAATAAATAATTTATTTCTTAGCAGACGCCCTTATCCAGGGCGACTTACAAGATATCACATTATTTTTACATACAATTACCCATTTATACAGTTGGGTTTTTACTGGAGCAATCTAGGTAAAGTACCTTGCTCAAGGGTACAGCAGCAGTGTCCCCACCGGGGATTGAACCCATGACCCTCTGGTCAAGAGTCCAGAGCCCTAACCACTACTCCACACTGCTGCCAAAATCCATCACCCTTGTTTAGAGATGCTGACCAAAGCCTTAAAGATACACAACTATGCAGCACTGTCGTGGTGGTGCCTTGTTTTTCATTCTGCTCTCCTGACCATCTTCAAACAACTGATTGTTGTCCAAGTTTCACAACGTCTCAGTAATTGCTCTATGAATATCACTATGACACCATTAACAAACTCTGACCATACATCTGATAAGTACTGGTTCAAACAATCAGGTATTATTTCCACTCAAGGAACTGCCTGAATGGAGTCTTCACAAACAGACAGTGATAATCCACCTGGTTAATGAACAGTAACACCAGAAAACTGTTTTAATATTCAAGATTATAAGAATGTATAGCGGCCTATTACAAATGGCATGTTTCCATTTGCCATATTCACAGCATCTTAATTTACCCACCACCTCTTCCACTACAGTATTTAAATTTACCACTGGAAGTTTCAAAGCAAATTACTTGAGTAATTGTATAGATGCTGCATTTTTAGTTGTTCAGTTGTGATTAAAAACATTGCATCCCACATACATTTATCAAGCATGTGACATTTAAAAAATATATCATTTAAATACCACGCAAACATGGGATGTTTATCAAATTGTTACGTCATAAATGAGGGTCGTCATGAAACTTCATCATGTAACAGGAAGTTAAATCAAGTATCTTAACAAGCCCAATCTGTTTCAGCACTTCAGGACTCAGCACTAAAGCACCCCCGATACAAAAAACACAGCAATGGTTACTCAATTCATTGATTTGACCCCTTGAAAAAAATGAATAAAATACAGTAACCTACACAAAAAAAAACTTTCCCCAGCACAGTTGGGCAATGCCCCTCCTTCCTGACTTGTATCTTGCATTGATTCATTCTGAATACTTTAAACACAGCAAATTCCTACATTTCTATTGGAGGATTGTAACATGCTTGCAAGATTTAAAACAAGATTAAAATGACTTGAAGCAGAGGGTTGTTCTTGCTCGTGAGATTTAAAGCTATATTACAGTTCGATAGTATTGTAATGACCCTGGGTCTGCTGTAACCGCGTTTGGGAAGGTTCTGTGACCCAGGGCCAACAGTTCAATTGCTGCAGGTGTTCAGGGAATCGCCAACAATCAGGGACTCAGCTTGCCGCGCGAGTGGTACCAAGTTGCAACATTATTGGCACAAACCAAAGGATGAGATGTTGCAGCCATCAGGGGATTGACAGCGGGAAGCCATGTCTGCTTGGGATTGGTGGCTGGTCCACCGAGGGCATGTATGCACGTTTCTAGCAAAGAATTGTGAACAAATTCCTGTAAAACAGTGTTAAACATCTTAACAACAACTTTTAATAGAGACTAGGGGTCAATTGCAACAAACTAAAAGGAGTGTACTAACTGGAGATGATCCTCTCGTTAGTACGCAAGTGAATACCAGTAGCAACAAACTAAGCAGTTCAAGATAGTCCCCAGCTGCGTATTAAAAATGTTCTCAATTGCAACGAACCCAAAGTAACTGCTGTTGCCCTCTAGACTAGAGGATACTAAGGCCCTGTCCATGCTACATAACTGATCTTGAGAACCATACTGGAAACAGTTCTAATTAATCCAGCTCAAAGCGTCCACACTGAGGTACCGTTTCATGTTTTGTCGGGCAGCGCAATGAACAATGGAAATTAATACGATAGTATCCCACCATGCACTGTATTTTATTTTAAAATAATGTGTTATGCTCCATATTAATAAAAGGTCCATAATGCTAAAAATAATGTATTTTTTAAGTATTTTGGAAAAAGTAAATGCACACACAAGCAGGGCATGACGTTTTGGAGTTTTATTTTTAATCAGGTGACGTCCCTTTAAACAAATTGAGCTGCTTCTGCATAATTAAAAAGCTGTTAATTACAAAACAATCTTTGTTTTTACCTTCATATTTTTGCCTGAGCCTAATTCTGGTCCCCTTAATTGTATTTCAAACAGAGCTGACAAATTACGATCCTACTTTTAACTCACATTTATTGCAGTTGCCTAATTTAACGTTGTGATTTTGTTATTTTCCCTGAAGCAGATGAGTCCAATTTTCAGCTTTGCCCAACACCTGGTCGTCTAATGGTTAGACGGAGACCTGGAGAGGCCTACAAGCCACAGTGTCTCGCACCCACTGTGAAATGTGGTGGAGGATCGGTGATGATCTGGGGGTGCTTCAGCAAGGCTGGAATCGGGCAGATTTGTCTTTGTGAATGACGCATGAATCAAGCCAAGTACAAGGTTGTCCTGGAAGAAAACTTGCTTCCTTCTGCTCTGACAATGTTCCCCAACTCTGAGGATTGGTTTTTCCAACAGGACAATGCTCCATGCCACACAGCCAGGTCAATCAAAGTGTGGATGGAGGACCACCAGATCAAGACCCTGTCATGGCCAGCCCAATCTCCAGACCTGAACCCCATTGAAAACCTCTGGAATGTGATCAAGAGGAAGATGGATGGTCACAAGCCATCAAACAAAGCCAAGCTGCTTGAATTTTTGCGCCAGGAGTGGCATAAAGTCACCCAACATCAGTGTGAAAGACTGGTGGAGAGCATGCCAAGACGCATGAAAGCTGTGCTTGAAAATCAGGGTTATTCCACCAAATATTTATTTCTGAACTCTTCCTAAGTTAAAACATTAGTATTGTGTTGTTTAAAAATGAATATGAACTTATTTTCTTTGCATTATTCGAGGTCTGACAACACTGCATCTTTTTTGTTATTTTGACCAGTTGTCATTTTCTGTAAATAAATGCTCTAAATGACAATATTTTTATTTGGAATTTGGGAGAAATGTTGTCAGTAGTTTATAGAATAAAACAAAAATGTTCATTTTACCCAAACACATACCTATAAATAGTAAAACCAGAGAAACTGATAATTTTGCAGTGGTCTCTTAATTTTTTCCAGAGCTGTATATTGCAGCAAAGGCATACGCAGTTAGACAGTAAAAATGGGGAGCCAACTCCAGGACCGCGATATATCCGAATCCGCAGTATAGAGAGGGGCTATATAACGAGGGGTGGGTGTATTTCTCCAAACATACTCTGGTATATATCTTGCAGATCCTGTAAGATCTTGTAGGAACCTAACAGGATCCTGTAAAGGAACAAGATCCTGGTCAGAATCCTGTATAGGAACAGAATCCTGGTTAATATCCTGTCCTGCTAGAAATATTGCACAGGATTCTGTAAGATATTGTAGGATCCTTACAGGATCCTGTACAGGAACAAGATCCTAGTCAATATCCTGTATAGGAACAAGGTTAATATCATGTACAGGACTAGGACCCTAGCCAAAATCCTGTCAGGAATACGGTCCTATTTAGGATACTACTACAATCATGTACCAATCCTAAATGCTGAGGATGTTCAACATCCCGGACCTTGTTCCTGTACAAGATCCTGTGCAAGATTTCTACCAGGGATCCTAAATAGGATCATATTCTTAACAGGGAGTCAACTTTGTGAAGTTTGAAGAGTTTCCATGCTACAGTGATTGTGTTATGGAACGTGTAAAATGTGGGCAAAGCGTCAAAATGGCTGCCATCCATGTGACCAATCCGCTTCATTCAGTTATTGACATTACTTCCCATAGGTCTTTACTATCATACAAAGTTTCATGAGTCTACTGCATTGTACCATTGATATATCTTGCAATATGTGCAAATTGATCAATGCTGAAATCCTATTGGCCCACGGCAGCCATATTTTTTACTGTAGCAACTTCCCTTGAACAAGCGTAAAAAACAACCATACTTAGATCATGTATGCTAATTTTTACTTCAATCAGATAAGCGGTTTCCCAGAAGAATATGTTTGTTAATGACGTTACGCAACATGGCTATCATACCACGCAACAGATCATCTTCAGATCAGCTGCTTTAAGTGGTTTTCGACAAGTAGATGTTTAAAATTGGCCAAAACGTTTACTAAAATCCAATATGGCTGCCAAACCATGTGACCAATTACGTTCATTCAGCCGTGGAAATTAGTTTTCATTGGCATCTACAATTATCCTATTTCCAATCTATTATCCAATCCTAACAACTAACAACCCCCGTAAGCTATCCGCTACCTTCTCCTCCCTCCTCTATCTCCTCTGACAACTTAGCCTCTTTCTTCTCCTCTAAAATCTCTGATATCTGCAAACTCTTTAACACCTCTCCCTCCCCCCACCCCCTACCGCTCCAACCCCAATACCTTCTGTGTCCCCTACTAACTCTCTATCCTTCTCCTCCTTCTCTCCTCCCTACTCCAGGGCCACAAACCCATCACATGTGCCCTGGACCCCCTCCCCTTTCCTGTCTAACCACTTTCTGCTTGACCCTCTCAAATCTGGTTTCCGCTCTGCTCACTCCACTGAAACTGCTCTCCTGTCTGTCACTAACTCACTAAACTCACTCCATACTGCTGCAGTCTCGACATGACCTTGTCCAGGATTGTCAGATGCTCTTCCACTGTTGGTGCTGTAAACAAGATATCACCCATAAAGCAGACTACACGGTCCAACCCATGCAGTATCTGGTCTGGTCCATCGTGTGCTGGAAAATTGCTGGTGCAAGTGATGAAGTCCTTTGTGGGTGTTTACGGTGAGATATTTTTCAGACTCTGGTTCTAATTCCAACTGCTGGTATGCAAAGGATAAGTCCAAATTACGAAAGAAACTTCCGCCTGCCAAGGTGGCAAACAAGTCCTCCGCATTGGGTAATGAATATGTTTCCAGTTCTATACAACGGTTCACTGTAACCTTGTAGTCCCCACAAAGTCTCACAGCTTTGTCTCGCTTTGGTACCACGATGAAAGGGGCAGCCCAGTCGCTCCACTCCACTTGTGACACGATACCATGCTTCTCCAGATGATCCAGTTCTTTCTCTACCGCTTCTTTCAAGGCGCATGGTACTGGTCGAGGCTTGTGGAAGATGGGAGTGGCTCCAGTTGGACTTGAATCTTTAAATTCCTGACTTGCTTTAAATTAGTGTATTTTGCTGTAGCCATCTTGGAAAATAGGACCATGTCTGTCCAACACTTTCTTCACTGCATCCTGAGGTGCTTTTGTTGCAATTTGTAAAGTGAAGATCTTTTTCCAGTCCAACTTGATCTTTTCTAGCCAGTTTCTACCCAGTAATGCAGGTTTCTGTCCTTGCACTACCACTAGGGGTAGGGTCCAAGCTCCTCCCCCATAAGTGACTGGTACCTGAATCTCCCCCAGAACAGGGATTCGATCTCCCGTGTAAGGGTGCAGTGGCCACTTCCTAAGATTCTCCATGCAGATGTGCTCCGGCACAAGAGATACTAATGCCCTGGTGTCAAGCTGCATGCTAACCGGCTTGCCCACCAACTCGATCTCTAGGTAAACTCCATCGCTATTCCCTTGAGTTGTGTAGACAGTAAACAGCTCCAATGACTCTTCTCTGGTTTGGTATCGGTGACATACTGTGCACGAGCTGCATGTGATGCACTTTTGCACACTCCGTGCAGATGACCCACTTTTCCACAATTGTGGCATATTTGTCAACCAACTTTACAGGTGCAGTCAGACTCTTGAGGAGTCCATACACTGAGGAGTCCCAAAACTGCCAGGAATACATTCACCTTTATGTCATCAGTGATTTCGTTTGCTGCCAGTGTTCAAAGCGTTCCAAGTAAGAATCAAAGTCCTGTCCTTGAGTCCTCAAATTCTGGCACTTGACCAATTGATATCATGGCAACAGATATTTAGTGATGTGGTGCGTGTCACATGTCTTCTGGACTATGGCTGCAATTACTTTGTTATGCACAAAATGCTGCTCCTTAGCTGCCTTTGCTGTTGCGTGCCTGCAGTACAGTCTTCCTGCCTAGAAGGTGCTGTATAGGCTTGGTGCTCTGTGGCTGTGCATACTGATAAGAAGGTGGTGCCTGCTTGCAACTTTTTACTCTCTTTACTGTTGCTATGCTAGTCTGCAGGGATTTTTTTTTTCTACACAGCCAAAGACACCACAAAAAGAACAACCTCTGACAATATATATTGTAACAAAATTGCTATCGCTTAAGGTTCATTGCCCCTTTAAAACAGACCCAGGACACAGGAAATTGAGGTTTTTAAGCGCTTATGCGCTATTTTAATAACAACAAAACAAAATAAACAAACCAAACACTCTTTTTTTGAGCAATAACTAACACACAGGACGGGAACCTAACTATAACCAGGACAGCTAAGCTGTTTCCCTGTAACACAAACCGAAACAAAATAAACTGTTTTGACATAAAAACACTAACAGGTATCACAGTACCTTTCTTTCTTTCTTTCTTTCTTTCTTTCTTTCTTTCTTTCTTTCTTTCTTTCTTTGTACGCCTGCACGCACTCACAAGCAGGATCTTCACACAGCAGCCCTGAACAGACTTTTATACCCTGCACCTGGCTCTAATTTACAATAATCACCAGGTGCAGGGGATAATCACTAATAAAACAATTAACAAATTAAATTAAACAATTAAACAAACTAAGGCGGTTCCCCTCTGGGAGATGTAGTCCCATTCCCCCAGGACTACACTATCTCACTATATATATATATATATATATATATATATATATATATATATATATATATATATATATATATATATATATATATTAGGTCTGTGCGGTTATGGATATTTCAGTTCGGTTTCGGTTCGGTTCGGTTTCACTTTTAAAAGCTTGGTTGCCGGTTCGGTTTTCAGTTTAACAAGACAACAAAGAGGTTATATTTTTCTTAACGTTTTTAACAAAAATAATCAAATGCAACTGCACGTTTTGGTCATATACAAATATTTGTAATAAAATGAATTATAAAAAAAACTTCTTTGCATAACTTAGAACAAATCAGTCGCAGACACTAACAACAATAAACACATCCTTCAATGACTGACTTAAAAGTGAAATAAAAGACTAATAATTTAAAATAAAAAAATGTCACTGTTATGGGCAAAAATGTGACACATATTTGTCACTGTTCAACTCAGGTAAAAGTCACAACAGGTTTAAAATAAATTAAATGTATTGCAAATAAACCATTGGAAACTCATTTCTCTGCTAATCATTAAAAAAAAAATTAATAATGTACAATATGCAGAGATACGTGATAGGAAAGCACTAGCTGTACTCCGTCAGTGCGCTACTTATGAGAACAACAAAGATTGTGTCTGAGACATATGAGCTGTTCAACATAGTTCGGCTTCAAGCTGGTTCGATGCTGATTGATAATCAAGCCTGCTTTCGAAAAGATGGGCTCACTTGGAACTGAGGTTGCTGATACTGGTAAATATATATTTAGCCAGTTTGGCCAATGTTGGGAACTTGCAGTTGTGTGCTTTCTCTGCCCACCAGTCAAAAGGCGAGGATGATGGTTCTAGCAGGGGCTCTCGAGTGTATAACTGTAGTTCAACTGTAGTCTCCATCTTTTCACAGACACTTAGTGCTCTGTTGCCTTTTTGCTACCATTTGTTTGAATGTCCCCCAGAAATCACTCCGACTCCTGCTACTAGCTGAGGCCACCTGTTCTTCAGGAACGTGACTACTTTCACCTGAACTAGCTGGGCTCTGCAAACGAGAAGGTCTAATAGCATCATCATCATAGTTGAAACCATGAAGGTCAAAACCTTTTCAGCTGCAAAACCTTTACTCTCATTAGAAGCAAAAAGAAACTGCTTAAATCTAAGGTCAAGGTATGATGAAATACAAAACAGTTCATTCTGTTCATAGTCCGTCCACCTTTCCTTGATGTTTTGAAGAACTGTCTTTGCAAAGTCATCCATTTGTGAGGACTTCCTTTCTTCACACAGCACACTCAAAAGAGGAATAACCATTGACAGGGTGGAATATCTTGATGCTGACATCAGAGCTGTCATCTCTTCAAATGTCTTCAGTACTTTCACATACAGTGCCTATAGTAAGTATTCACCCCCCTTGGATGTTTTAAGTTTGTTGTGTTACAACCTGAAATCTTGGTGCATTTAAATGGGATTTTTTTTCCTTTGATTTACACAACCTACTCAACACTTTCAATGTGTGAAAAAATGGGGGGGGGGGGGGGGGGGGGGGGGTGAAAAAACAAATCAATTAAAAATAAAAACCTGAAAAGTCTTCATTAGATAAGAATTCACCCCCTTTGCTATGACACTCCTAAATAAGCTCAGGTGCAACCAATTGCCTTCAGAATTCACACAAGTTAAATGGAGCCAATCTGTGTGCAATAAAACTGGTTCACATGATTCAGATTAAATACACCTGTCTCTGTAAGGTCCCACAGTTGGGTAGTGCATTCGAAGCAAAGATACTACCATGAAGACCAAGGAGCTTTCAAAACAACTCCGGGATAGTTGTGGAAAGGCACAGATCAGGGGAGGGGTATAAAACGAGCACAGTCAAGTCGATCATTAAGAAGTGGAAGGTATACGGCAAAGCAGTTCAAATAAGTGTATGCTGGTAGCTGTCTAAGAGCAGCCTTTATATTGGCAGCATTATCTGTCACAACAAAAATTGAATAGACTTTCTCTCAATCTCAGGAATCCAGTGCTGCACGCAATCTTCAATTTCACGTGCTATGTTTATAGCAATGTGACTCTCAGGCATGAACTTTACTTGCACTGAAAAATTGTCAGATAAAAACTGACCTGTTACTGCCATGTAAGCCTCATTTGCAGCTGATGTCCAGTGATCAACGGTAAGTACTAGTGACAGACAGGTATGCAAATTACATTTAATTTCAGCCTGTGAATTTTCATACAAATCTGGGATGAGTGAATTTAGCATATGATGAGTGGGTATCTTGTAACATGGCTGAATTGTTGTCACAAAATCCCTAAAACCCTGGTCTTCAACAATGCTTAGTGGTTGTAAATCCACACACACCGTTGTGGCCACATTTTGGTCTCCATTTTTCTGCATTTTGTCATCTCTATCCCTGAAAATATTTTCCTGGAAAAATTCATCTAGTTTGGCCTGTTTTGCATGTTTCACCTGTAACAAAAAAAAGTTTTATTTGCTATTTATTATTTATTAATTTATGCCTGTTGGTAATTCTAATTGTATCTGTTGAATTGATTACTGAAAATAACCTTAATGTACATAGTACTTAACTTGTATTGCTATCATCTGTAGACACCAGTGATTCCAATAGGAAATTGAAAAGTTTAAACTTTTAGATTTTTTATTTTACCCAAAACGTTTTTCATTGTGCAGTTTTTGAAGCCTGTAAACCCATAAACCTTTATAATATACACTGGAGTTGTACGATAGCTACCTGTGGAGTGGTCTGTGGCACGTCTTCTTCAACTTCAGCCTTTCGCTTTTTTTTGTTACACAGGGTTTCAAATTCTGTTTTGTGTTTGGCTTGTAAATGTCTTTTTAAGTTACTTGTATTTCCGTAATTGGCCCTTACCTTTTTTAAACATATTTTGCAAGTGCACAATTGTTGAAATATTCTAAAACTAAACTTTTATGTTTAACTGTGTGAGGGGTGCTGCTAGCATTGTCAGACATTTTTGCAAATGGTCAAAAGTGGTGGGAAATGGTTTTAATGCTCCAACTTGGTTTAGTTATTTTTTCATTAAGAATAAAAAAAAGTGTGACTAAAGTCGTCTCAACTGCCTCTCGTTTAATTGGGACAGGCGCTTATTTGGGATATTTTTCCGGGATATTCAGTGTTTGGTATTTGAGTTAAAATTGCCAAAATGAGCTGATTAAGAATCTGTATAAATAGCCCAGGATTATGGTGATGCTGGTTATGCTTACTGTTGCGTTGTTCAAGCCAACCTGTTTTTGTTTTTGTTTACTTCCTCTGGTGGATGCTCCTTTGCTCCCTTACCAAAAAGTACTATTATTACTTTATATTATACTATAGTGCACCATAGTAGTACTATAGTATATTGTAGTACTTTATAGTAATACTATAGTCATTTATAGTATGTTATAGTAATACTATAGGACATCATAGTAGTACGAAAGTATATTTTAGTGCTTTATATCAATACTCAAATATGTCATAGTATTTTGTAGTAGTACTTTAAGTACTACCTGTACTTTAATGCATTTCTTATTAAGTGTTTGTGGGTTACCTGCAAACACTTCTGCACCTTCTTCTATCTCATATAAAAATCCTTCACACCCTATAGCAAGTTCACAATCACCAACTGCACACACTTACTGGTCAGCATTGTTACATGTATGAAGAAACACATGCACCATTGCTACTGGAATTGCATTTACAGTCAGGTTTTACCTTGACCAAGGACATTACGTCAACAAATCTCCCATTCTCTAACTGACCTGCATGGCTGATTCTCTCAGTGGCTCTAGTGTAGTTCACAGAATGATACAAAGTGTGATTAACAACAAAGGAGGCAAAATATTCACCCACTATATTTATTAAGATTGTATTGGAAGCATGTTCTACAGCTAGTCGATGAATGACAGACATACCATTGTTAAAACCACTTCCCAGGGGCATGATTTTATGACCTGTGATAGTTGGATCAAATTTAAAATCTGGAAGTATCCTATTGAATGTTCTTAGAGTATTCGCCGAGGCCTTATACATACACTTTTCTGCTTTCCAAGGCAGACTATTAAGAGATGCACTGCAAGTCTGATGAGGGACATACTAAATAAACAAAGAAGTACTCTATTGTTCCCTTCATAATGAAATGCAGACATACCCCATGCTGGACCCCAATCTCTGCAACTATCTGACAGGTGCAAAAGCAGGTGTATATTGAAAGACGCGTTTTATAAGTCATAGAGCAGTTCCATTTTTTTAACACATTTTTTAAGAGCATGCTTTACTGACACAATTGTACTGTCTGTCATTTTATCTCCCAACAACAAATGAATGGCATAAACAAGGAGGAACCAAAGACACAAACAAACAATGTTTGTGTAGAAACTGTGAATGCAAGAGTACTGAATAAAAAGTAAAAATGCTCTCCACTCTGATGCTTTCCAAAATGTTCTTTGCTGTAAGGAACGAGGTGTAGGTGTTATTTCAGATGGTGGTTTAACGTTTACTAACATATTGTCTAATTTCCCCATATATCTACGTAAAGAATAAGGTTTTGATGAGCTAGAAGGCTCAAACCAAAGATTAACTGCCATACAACCCCTAACAAAACACAGTGCATGTAATCAAGAATGATATAAAAGTGTGGAATAAACATCAAACCACTAGGCCCCTTAAACGTCAAAATAATAATGTTTGAAAATTATGTATGAAAGCATTTAGGTAACTCAGGGAGGTGGATTAATTATTATTATTATTATTATTATTATTATTATTATTATTATTATTATTTAGCAGATGTCCTTAACCAGGGCTACTTACAGCTGTTATAAAATATCACTATTAGAATGTGAATCCTTGTTTAGAAAACAAATGTATTGGCACGAATTTGTTTTCTTTAACAGACAACTGAGCACACAGTTACAATTGTTGTAAGTTTTTTTTTTTTTTTGCATGAAAGGCAAATGAAGTAAATGCAGCTGTCAGGGCAAAACTGATTAATGAAGAGAAACTTGCTTGCAAGGATTGTCACATTACTAATACATAATAAACAAAGTTCTGAACACAATTTGTCATGAAAAATCTCTTTTTGAGAGTTTTTGTTTTCTTTTATTTGTAATAAACCATTAGGGCAAGCAATACTGTGCTGCGTATTGCACAGTACAATAGTATTTGAATTGTAGCCCAGTAATAGTAATTGTAGTACAGTATTATAGTACTGTATTACTATAGCATTCTCATTTTACTTTACTAATATAGTATATATTTAAATAGTAATACTGTAGTACTTTTTTGTAAGGGCTATAACATGTGCCCGATTTAAATGAACCGTTACAACACCCCCTGCCCCCATCCACCACAAAACAGGATGGCATTTGTTGCAGTAGCCCTTCTAGACTAACATTTCCTACACAGATATATGTGACAACTTCAATTTCCGCTATGAGACAGCCGCTATGAGACAGCAGCTGCCGGCTGCCGTAATACCCTTCTCGCTTAATCCTGAGCTCCGTACTGAAGTTGGGGATCAGCTAGTCCCCAATTTTGTTCCCCATCTTTTTTCATTGCAATTGGTATTAATTAGTACGCAGCTGTATGACCCTGAGACAGTACCGTATTAGCCTGCAATTTAGTACTAAATCTACAAGTTTGTTGCATTGAGTCTTGGGGACCGCCCCATCTTGCTGCACGATTACATCACCTGGAGTGAGGTTTGATTATTAAACAAACTGATAATGTTTACCAGTTTCCCTGGGTGAGTAAGCTCTTCGATTTTACTGGAACGCGATGTGTCACTCAGATCGAAACAGCAAATTATCCACATTGATTTCTGTTTGGTTGTCCCATGCTATTTAGTTTACAGACGTTTCACTCTTTTTTTTTTAGTAAATACATTATCAGTTTTATAACAATCCCTTTCTCAGTTTGATGAGGGTGACGCACGTTTTCTTCCCGGAAAGATGACGTACTGTATCTGCTTCTGTGCAGGAATAGCAAAGGTGCTAGGTTCTTTGTCACAGTGCACTGTCCGAAATTCTCGCAACAAAAACCTCAAAAAAAAAAATAAATAAATAAATAAAAACAGCATTTAAATATTGAAAAAAGAAACATTGGCATTCTGTGGTACTGACTCCAAGACCAGAGATTTACAAAACTAAATGCAAGCAATAAAATGTTATATTCTCTTAGGCATAGCTACTTTGTCCATCGTTATTGCACCATTATTTACATTTTCAGTTTTAAAATACGAGGGAACTGTTACTATTAACATTTAAATAAGTATTGAATCATGAGAATGTATACTTCCTACGACCATTTGCTTTGTACCAATGAAGTGTTCAAAAACTATTCGTTTTTCAAAAGATGTTTTTTTTTTTTTTTTTTTTTTTAAATGTGACAGGTATAATAATAATAATAATAATAATAATAATAATAATAATAATAATGTATTATTTAGGAGTTAAAGTTATACTGTTGTTGATCATAGAAACGTGCTTGATTATTATATGTAGTTGTTTAAATGATTGCTCAAGTGTGCAGTGAGTCATTGCAAGTTTCAGTAATGAAAACTGAAGAAATGAAAACTTAAGTGGTGGGCGTTCATGGTTGCTGTAGATTAGAAACACACTGTGTTTCTTTTCTGAGAATGTGGACACATCTGCATAAGGGTTGGCAGGATTTTGAAACAAAACACAAAAAGCACATGTTTTTGTTCCTAAAGTCTATGGTCCTAAATACTGTATAACTTTTAAACCAGCTTTGGTTTCTATGTAACCTATGCAACTATAGATTGTCTGTGGTATACTGTTTTTAAAAAATATAGAGTTTCGTAGTGGAATAAAGACCCCATTTATTAAAACTTCCTATTGTTGGGATGTTTTGTAGTTTGACGCTAATAGGTAGGTAGATTACACCTTACACTGATTACACTGGTAGGTTTATGTAACAATTAGGTCTGCACATAGGGCTGCCTAAGCAATTATGAACATATTAGTTAATTAATGGAAAAGTCACAACTATTTGATGTATTGATGGATGTCACACCTCCCATTCTGAACTTGGTATGGGCATTTTGTAGTTCTTAAGTACAGCAGAATCTGTTGTATGACTTCTGGCCATTGCTTGTTTGGGTAAGGCTATATCTTTAGAACCACTTGCCCAAATTTGTGAGAACTATTATTGGACATTTGTTACAAGTTTGATAATGTAGGCAATGGTTACAATACATCACAGTGAAAGAATATACAATAAAACAATGCAGTATATTTTAAAGAACTAGTAAGAAACCAAATTATCATAGTAATCTATATAGTGTCTATTTTCTGCATTTAACAGTTAGTTTCCTGCATTTCTTCATCAGAGCTGGTTGAACACCATGATCATTTTATAAAAACTTATGTAACATGGACAGAAAAATCCCAAATTTGAAACAGAAATATTGTTGTTTTTTTAAAGTTTCTAATTCTGTTATAATAAATATGGGTTAAACGAATTATTTTAATTTTGATCAAGGGCAGGAAAATAAGAAATATATTGGCTGCATTACAATACATATTTGAAAAGTACTGGGACCTCAAGAACGTTAATTAGATGTTTAGTTAATTACATATTTATTATACCTATGTGCAATATTTGTTACTCTATATTGGATATTAATCCATAAAATTGATAAACTAAAATCTTTAGACGGTTTGTTTAAAGTCTGGTTATAAATGATGATGGTTATTTTGAGCTGGTAGTGCTTGCAGTCCTTATAATATATGTAACAGGAAACAGACACAGTTAAGAAAACAGTTAAGTTTGTCCCAGTTACAAATAAAACCCTCCACAAAGTAATATAAACCAAGATATGCATTATTAAGCCTAATATTAATAATAACTGCATTTATCCATCATTTTATATTGTAAATTCACTGAACAGGAGCAAGGACGGCGAGGAGTAAGCCCTGGGACTTGAAATAGGAATTACTGTATATGCTTGTGACTTTAGGAAGATGACATGCTATTACTAGAAGACTAGAAGTCACCCCAACTAACAAGAAACGCCTACGCTTCGGGAGACTGGCACGGCCAGACCTCAGAGATAGTGCCATATGGGGCCACAGCAATTCTGAAAGAAAAAATGAGATGAACATACATAGGGGCCAGAGAGGAACACTGGCATAGATGAAAGCAAGTTGTTAGTAAAGAAGACAGGGTTTCCCCTTGGCTCAGGGAGAGCATGTATGGTAAAACGGAGAATTGAGAAAAAGTGCAGAGTTTCCCCCTGACTCGGGGAGATACCGTCCGCTTGGAGGTGAGATCGAACCGATCCGTCTCCAAGGCCAGGGAGCATGTATGCTGCCACCAGAGGAAACTTGGAATGATAGAGAGATTGTTAAGATTGATTTGATCAGGGGTCCCCTCTGGCTCTCGGAGGTCGAGGCTAGCTCGGCTGGGCCTAAGGTTGGGAAGTGAACGTCACCTGCCCCCAAAAGAGGAGCCCCGGCTCCCCGCATCTGTGCCACCTATGCAAAGCAGAAAGGTTAATAAGAAAATATTGGTAAATTACTGACAATCAATACTACAATTTTATTTGTATTTTTTATTATTATTAAGGACTAATCTCACCCACTCAGAAGGAAACTCCGGGCATGCTAACAATATTCTGTTGGGCTGAATAAATATCAGGAAGTGAAGAACCAATGTAAGATTCCATGGCAGTGGAAGACCAGCGACCCATTTCTTTGAAAAGGAACTGGTTAACATTATCTTTAGCTGCAGAGGTTTCCGCACGTATAGGAAAGGAATGAGGATAGAATTGAGGGAGCAGACCAGCGTTAGAAATGAGGAAAGATGCATAGAAAACATTTCTTTTGTTATGATATCACGGTCAGCATTGATGAGCAGAGGATCCGAAAAGTTAGAGGAGTTGTGGCAGGAAAGATAGCGGGATAGGAAGGAATAAGGACAAAGAGGAGAGTTGAGTTTACAGAGCTGCATGAATTGACCCTGGCGGAGCTGGTCTGTTTTGGAGATTCAAAGAAAGAAGAGACAGTGTGAATCTGAGACTAGAGAGAGGTTGCAGAAATGAAGGCCCGCGGATGGAAAACTGTTGCCCAGATTACATAAAGCATTACTAAAAATGTTAATATAATTGTTGATATCAACAAAAAAATACTGATATCAGTAATTGAATTATATGGGGGTGTCTTTAGATTTGTCCATCACATTAAAATATTTGTATATATCTGGAAAATTGCTTATTTAATTGTGCTGAAACTTGGTATTACAATTATCTAGGATAAATCATTGGGGATATATGGATATAGTTAGCATAGATAGTGCATGTATATATGAATGTAGGGATATACAGTATGTCTCTCTGTCAGTACATCACACCTATATTATATTTTTGCATGTATCTTGAGAGCATAAGAAGTTATTCTACATTCTGTAAATCATTTTAACACACTGTACCATGATACAAACATCTAGGTCTTACTGCTTATCCAGTTTTCAATAAACTATTTATTGCCATTTCTTATTCTACATGTATACTATTTTGTACTATTATGTATGCTATTTTGTACGGAGAGACTATACAATAAAGGAATTATATCAAAAGAATTAAAAAAATACATGCAGCCACATAATGCAAGAACAGGCCTAGCAAGAGGAAATCCTAAAATGCACAAAGAAAATCACCCATTGGACACATGGAGAAGAGTCTCTTTTCCAGTTTCATAAAATGGCAAATGAAATACACAGTAATATTAAAGTGGACCGTCGATGGACAAGGAAAGAAATAGAATTTTTAGATACCATAGTAAAACTTGAAGAAGGTTCAATTGAGACTGACCTCTTCTGTAAACCTAGTGACATGCACCAGTATTTACACATGTCCTCTGCACATCCGATACACACTAAATGGGCAATCCCAAAGGGTCTAGGAATAAGAATACAAAGAATGTGCTCTAAAGAAAGTGACTATGCAAAACAAAGAAATGTATTAAAAACAAATCTTAAAAAAAGAGGATACAAAGAAAGAATTATAGAGATGGAGTTAAGAAAAGTCGATAAACTAAAAAGATGATCTACTAGATTATAAAAATAGAGATAAAAAGGTCAAAAGAGTCCCATTAGTAATGACTTACTCTAAACTTTTGCCCAATATTTCTAAGATAGTTTGGAAACACTTGCAGATTCTACATAATTCAGAAAAATTTAAAAAATGATTAAGGCCCCAGTTATAGCATTCAAAAGAGAAGCTAATTTAGGTGATATTTTAGTTCACAGTAAACATAAAAGAATAATTGACAAAATAGGTTCTACGAACATGTGCACCAGTAAATGTAAAGTGTGTAAATACATAGACAAAAGTAAAAATATAATTAAACATAAGAACACCACATATCCACTAAAAACTAATACCTACTGTAAAAATAGCAATGTCGTTTATGGAATAGCCTGTGAAAAATGTGATGAAATCAAATATGTTGGAGAGACTGGAACTACTTTATATAAAAGAATTCAGAACCACCTTTCATTAATTAGAAATAAAAAAAAATGAATGAACCAATAGTACAGCACTTCACCAGTCAGGGACATGACATAAATGATGTAAATTTTGTAGTATTAGAACAGCTCAAATTAGACAATGCGACATATAGAAGAATAAAAGAAAGTAAATGGATAAATAGACTGAACACGATTATGCCAGTGGGACTCAACAGAAAAGAATGAACTAATTAACTTCAATAAATATATAACATTTAAATAAATAAACAAAATTCATTCAAAAGTTGTGCATGCTGATGCGCTGGGGAGGCCAAATCTAGACTGATCCTCAGAGCCAGAATTGCATGATATAATAAAAATATAAGTTTATATAAAGTAGTATTAATTAGAATTAATACAGATTCAAAGATAGAAGTAAAAATGATGTCACAATATATAGAACACCATTACATCATGTAAGAATAAATCATGGATTTGAATGTAAACAATAACAAGTAGTTGTCATGCCGTCAAAAACCTATAAATACCTCCAATGTTTTGATTCAAACACAGGCTCCCTTGAGAAAGATATGTACAACATATCGAAACTTTGGGCAGCTGGCTCTTTGAGCTAAAATATATATATATATATATAGAGAGAGAGAGAGAGAGAGAGAGAGAGAGAGAGAGAGCTCTCTCTCTCTATATATATATATATTTATATATATTTATATATATATATATATATATATATATATATATATATATATATATATCATAGTTATAACATTTTCTATCATACTGACAGCTCTCCTTCTGAATTTCCAGCCATGGTGGGGGTGTATGTTACTGACATACGTTGCTTGCTTTATTTCTCATGACCCAATTGAGTATGCAGTGCCCTTGCCATTTATACATAGCCTAGTAGACTACTTATCAAGAAATATTTGACATTACCAAAAATAGAGAAGGAATTTCGAAAGAAACCAAGGAGAGAAAATAACATTTTACAGCACTAATAAAATCCCCTCCACACCCTTGTTTATTTCTAATCTAGTTTCCTCTGAATCCCTGATGGAATGATAGCAGACTGGTTCTATGACTCCTCAGCCATGGCCCTTGGTAATGGTGATCACACAAGCAAATAAAACTTGAAGGGCAATGGGAACTGCAGTTATTGTAACTTTCCAGAGGTCAAAGAATAACAGCTTTGACATTGGGAATTGCACACCATAAACCTAGATCCCTATGGCACACATTTGTAGTTCACATGTATTAGTGGAATGCAAGCAGAGGCAGTCGCTAATGTACTTAATAGAAAATTTGTGGCTTGCTCTGCTTTTGTTCCTAAAAGGAGTTCCTAAAATGACCTTCCCTAGCTAAGACACTGTACCTCAAGTAGGTGCTGATTAGGATCCAGTATCATAATGTAACCTTCATAGTGTTGTACATGCATTCTTTTTCAATTATAAACAATTTTACCCTACCAGAAAAAGCTATAGGTCCCAGAAATAAAATTCAGCCATCAACGTGCTACTTAAAAATAACACTGACTTGTTTTCAAAAGACTGCAGGAACTGAGATGTACCTGCTCACCGCAATAGTAGTAAGCTATCATACTGTCACATTGTCAGTGGAGGAGAGCAATCCCTGGTTAGCTTTTTTCTACAATGATTAGCAACACTATGCGTTCTTTGAATCACATTTGTTATAAACATTTGCAAGACCTGTGGTCCTGACCACAGTAGAGAAAAAAAAGGATAAATATAGGCCAAATGAAATCTAAAAGATAATGTGTAGTCTACACATAAACCAGTCAAAGTGACAGTTATTATAATGTTGTAGCCCTAATAATAATATAAACAATACACAAATAATAAAAAAGAAAAGCAAAATTATGTTCTGTTTTATTACTTGCTGCCCCAATATACAGAAAGATACTTTAGAGATGTTTTTCAGAGTTGGATGATATTTTAATAATTCAAATGTGTGCTTATAAATCTTTTTTTCACAGGAGAACTCTTGAATGAGAATAGTGGGTGCATCTGCTACTACCTGAAAGAATGAAAATGCTAATTCCGAGACTGCAGCCAATATAATATGTCAATATACCACCTAGCTTCGGGACAGATCGGGGTTGCAAGAAGCAGTTCACAATGCAGAAAAAGTACTGAAAGTTATTTCAAGTGATCCTGGAAGATACAGTAGAAATGTATGCTCTTTAAAGACTTTTCTTTTATGTCAGGATGAGAGGGAAAGTACAGTATGACCATTAATACTGAATAGCAATGACTGCCTAAATAACTGCCTAAACCCATCCCACTGGCTCTGATTTTAGGATTTTACCTAATGTAGCATTATTTCTGACCCCTCCCATTTAATTTTTTTAAGTAGAGTTAAACCAGGTGTAATCCTGACAATATACTTATTAATAAAGACTGGTATTAGAGATGCAGTTTAGCACTAGTCTTGGACTACCGTTCCTAAGACAACAATAGGTATTGTCCAAGATTAGTGTTAATCGGGGTCTGTGAAACTAGCTGTATATTTGCTAATTGGAAGTGTGCTCTTTTTTCTTTGACAGTAGCCTTCAGAGAAGCAAAACTACACCAGTCACTTGATTGCACTTTGTAGGCCAGACTGTCATATCTATATACAGTAGTACCTGAAGACTCCATAAATACAGATACACTATATACATGTAAATATATTCTAAATGTAATTAGGATAATATTAAGCTTGAATAATATACACAATTATATAGTGGTGGCTTGGTATTTCAAGATTAGATAAATAATTCACGGTAATACAATGGTGACATATAACTGACATATTGTGCTTGTGGGTCCTCCTTACTGCTACCTTCAATATCTAAACTGAAGTGGATGTCATATAGCAAAATGCATTCAAATTAAATATATTTTGCTGTGCGAACAATAGTTATTTAGGAACCATAATCAGTGTCCATATAAGTATAACATCATTTGGTTATTTAGCTTTTGCTTGAATTTTATAGTCACAGGGGATTGTCTTTTTATTTATAGATTCATATCCCTGCATTTGAAATATATTGATGTATTTTATGGCCACATATATGCAGTATTCCTTACATAAATATAACAGGATAATTTAAATGTTTTAAAGAATATATTCAAGAATATATCTCCTGTATTTCATGTAGCCATGTATCTACTAAAAGATATAACGTTAAGATTAAATATTTAATATTTTAAAAAAATGTATAAAGAGAAAACTTATTTACAGTATCTCAAAAGTGGTTAATAATAAATACAGTTAGAATAATAGTTTTGAGTCAGTGAACTGTAGTTTCGTAGTTACATGCTTTAAATACCACAGTCATGTGAGGGCTCTCACAATTACACTCATGTCTGCATTATACATCAGAGGTGTTTCTCATTTTTTGTCCATTCTCTGTATTTCATCAAACCAAATCATTTAACTTCTGAGGAGCTAGGAACTGGATAATTATCACCTTAACCATGAATATGTGTCAAACAACAACAGCCTTTATTGAACACATGCAATCTGATAATAGAAGCCAGGGTTCGTTTGAACCACTCATAAAAAGCAGGACTCAGAAGCGTTATTTAATATGGGTATTTTCACATTCCACAGATAAGAAGTTCACAAGATTAAAGCATATTTTTTGTAGCACTTTTTCAGTTCATGATTATTACCTCACTTTTTTGTTGGTGATAATTACTTCATATTTTAACCAATATTATGTATAAAATCTATTCATTATATGCTTTACTGCAGACTGGTTTGCTTATTTTTGCTTCTTTAACACATGTTGTTCAATAAAATACTCCAAAGAACTTGAAATGGGTTGTGCCTATTTTAACATAACATGCACAAAACTAAGTACATCAAATAAAAAATGAGTTATTTTAAATGCTTACATAATATAAGATGTAACATCAAATGTAAAAGTGTATTTTTCCTTTCTTAAATAATATTACCAACATACTATATAACCAGTGTTTATCACCACTGAATACTATTCACAGTCACAATATTTGAAGTAATCTAGAAGAAAGAAATTCATGGAAAGCTGTGGAATGTTCATGTACTTGCTAGGAAATTACAAATTCAATAGGATGCTAAAAGCATAGGATGCTAAAGAATAGCATTCTTTAGCAAATGCTACCACATAGCATTTGCATAGCATGTTGATTATCAGCTCAGATTAGACATGTTTAAACATGTTTTGTGCTGACACTGTCATTGAAGTAATTACATGGGTAATTACACTTTATATTTTCAGGCATTTTGATGACAACAGGTGGACTGAAAAACAATATTTACATAAACTCTTTCAACTCTACTGCGCAACTCAAACTAAAACCAAAAGATATCCAGATTTCTATATCAATGTTCCAGAACTTCCCAGCACATATTAAACCATAAATGACCCAGACTCCAGCATCACAAGGAAGAAAAACAGCGAGACCATGTCATTTCAAAACTATCCCCTTTGCAAATATACTTCCATAAAAATACAACATGTACTGTATCATAAAATAACTTTTTTATTTTGTATTGCTCACTAAACAATAACAAAAAAAACAAACAAAAAAAACCCAGCAAAGTTATTAATAGAAATCCTTTACCAAATTATACAGGCCCATGGTTGAACACAAAAGGAACAATATTCTGTTGCTTACTGTTATTTCAAAACACACTTTAATTGTCTTTTTTAGTGACCTTAACAATAAAAAAAATGTAATAGCAAAAACAAAACACAAATACAAAATAAATGGAGCAATTATCATGTACTTTTATTTACTTTTCCATTATTATTATTATTATTATTATTATTATTATTATTATTATTATTATTATTACTCACAAGTTGTATATCGTTATGTACGGTTTTCCAACCCAATACACAGTACATGTGTACATCTACTGCTCAAACCCAGAATATGTCCTCTCTTCTCATCTCTTTCTACTTTCCAAATTCTTGGCCTGATAATTCAGCCTCCCGTTTTTACAATTACATTATCATCAGATGCCAGTGTTCACAAGTCATTAAATGGGTAAGTCTTTATTGGGTCATTAGTATGAAATGTTATGGGTTAAAAATCAATTTTGGAATATGAGCTGTTCGTCGACTCCTGTTATGGTGAGGTGAGCGGCTCAGGGTTTGCTGGGTTGCATCACCGTTCAGCAAGCTTCCCCAGAGCTATTAATAGAATGACGTCACCTCCCTGACACGCTGTCCTAGTAAAATACCAGAGTCAGAGCTTCCCACCTCGCACTATATAAAGGGCGTGATGCAACGTAAGTACGAGATCTGTAAGTTTTCTCTGAAACTAAATAGACTCATAAGCTGGAAGAGAAGAAAAATATTATATCGGACAACGGTTTCTTGACTTACAGAGCGACAAAAAGAAAGGTAGGCGAATCAATGGTTGTTGTTTTACAGTAGAAGTTGCGGATATTGTTCCCATGACTGTGTCTTCGGACATGGTACAGTGTAATAGCAGTGTAGTAGTAGTACTAGGAGCTGCAATGGTTTCTTATTCCTGAAGGTATATTCCTAGGAGCTGCACTGTGTCTTTGTTTTGCTCCGGGATGGTAATGCTGTTTAAATCGGATCGGATTATTTGTTTTGTGCGGTAAACAAAGTATATATATATATATATATATATATATATATATATATATATATATATATATATATATATATATATATATATATCAAAATAATTTAAATCTATAATGTGTAGTTAACGTCCATAATGTGCTGTATACAAAGTATAGATTATAAAATAAAACTTTATACAGCAGCCTAGCCTTGTTGAATCTGTCCGGTTGATGTTTACATGTGTTTAAAGTACATAATGTACAACAAAAGTCTTTGACCATGTATTTTGCGAATTTTAGTAACATAGCCCTCCTATAATACACTATTCTAAATAGGTTTCAGAGCATTTGCTTAACATTCTGGTGATGCAATAATAGGTCGTATATCTGGTGTTTCCTGTATAGCTGAGTAAAAAGTTCAGAAGTCCGGGACCATGAACCCAAATGATGCAAAATAACTATGACTTAGCCTAGTACTGAAGACATGGCGCATTTGGGGTTAGTGTGAGTTCGAAAGATGACAGTGTACGACTATGTAACAACCTTAATTCGTCATGGATATTCTATATTCAGAAAAGACGCGCTATTGAATTTATGGTGACCATGGTTTACATGTTTAGTTTAGTTTTCTGTTTCACTTTTATTATAGTAGTAAAGTAGTAAGTTACACTAGGACAAAGCTACTAGTTAGGAGGATTATTTAATGATCCTTTTAAGGCTAGAAGTAATTTAAGGCGTACTGTCTTGGGCAGAATGTAGTGAGTTATGTTGAGTTAAATTGCTTTGCTTATAAGTAGTTGGGTGAGTAAACACCTATTAACAAAAAACAAAACTGAAGGGAATTATTCTAACTTCCTCCTGTGACTTACACTATGTCATGCCCTGACAAATCCCTGTGCGGGTTACTGTATTGTGTCCTGGGTTAACATGTTTACATATTTGGGTTGTCTCCAGGGGGTTATCCACCAAATGAGTCAACCCAGATATTTTTCTAATTGTGTAAATGTGAGGGAATTTTCAAAAAGTGTCTGCGAAATATAACCGCTATTTCCTAGAACCTGTTTTGTAAATGTCCCTATTGTAAAAAAAAAAAAAAAAAAAACTGTAGTTTTTGTTTGACAGGGGCTTTCAGGAAAGGTTTGAGGTCATTTCTTGTAATATGATTTTGGATTATATATTTTTGTGTGGCCAGGTTTTGATTTGGGGTTGTTCAGGTACTGTTTTGTTCTTTTCAAACCTGTCATTATCTAAATAAAATAAGAATGGGTTTGATCAGTGATTGTGGGTAATTGACATATAGCTAATTTAAAGAGTCTACAAATATTCAGGGGGTCATTTCTTTGAAAAATGAAAGGGAAGAGTTACTGGTGCCATTTGACAAAATAGTTTTTAAAAAGAGTCAGGTTGGAAAAGTAATATTCTTTCAGTAACTTGTAATGCTTGTTTTTACTATTGGGATAAAGACTGTCATACAAGTCATTTTTAGATATTTATTTCTGTTTTGAAACATTTTCCTACTCGTGTGAAAACACATCTTAAATTCCTGGAATATGATTAAATCTCCTCTTGGCCTTTGTGGCCAGTATTGACTGTATTTACTTTGCAAGATAGTATCTCAGTTCACACTACATTATTATTATTATTTTTGCTCCTTAGTACTATGATGCTTCATTACCCTGGCTTGGGTCCCTCAGAAATCAGTGCTACTGCAGTGGTACCTTGTTTGTCTCCTCCGGTGTCATTCGGCTTTGAAGAATTCACAAATTTGACCCCTTTGGTAAAGGAAGAGCTGAGGTTCGCAATCCATAACAAGCGTCTAGCAAACGGAATGAACTCGACAATGGAGTGCATGACCATGAACACTGAAAGACCCACAGAACATCCACGTGTAAAGAAAGAGGTATTTACTGTTTCTTTACTTGAGAAATATGCGGTTTTAGAACTTGTATTTCTCATGCTTCAATATTCTTTCCAAAATCAGAGGTATATTAAGATTTTCTTTTAATGTTAATTACCTTCCAAAAATTAATTGAGCCTTCTTAAACCTTCTCAAATGTTTTGTTTAATATATCACCGAATAACTGCTTAAGTTAACAGTGTAATTACAAAATAACTCATTTTTAAAGTTTATTTTAAGGCATGTTCAGACCCTGTGTCTCTTTCCCTCTTTATGATGAATTCATGTTAGGTTTGGGTTTGTGGAATGCATAATTAATTAATGTCTACTTCTTATTAGTTCCATTTTCATTATTATGTAATTACAGTGTTATTAGTGAACCATTATATTCTATAAACTTTACTCAGCAATTTCCAAAGAAGGATTGCTGTTTATTATTGTGGTTCAACACACATTCCAACCTTTGGAAAAGAAAGTGAAATAAGATAAGTGTGAGTAAATCAGACTGCTACAATGATGAATTGCTTCATTGAGCTCCACAATATGACTAATTTTATTTAGAAGGAAAGATTGGACAATCTGTAGTTTTCCATAGAAGCAAGTCAGAATTAAAATGTAAATGATGTTGTGTAATGTTTAACATTAACCAAAATACTAATGAAACACAAAAAATATATTATCTTCTGTTATTCACTTCTTTATGAAATGGTATCTAAAGAAGTTATTTGCATATAGTACAGTTGCAAAATAACATTTCTCCTTACCACAACTTTTGATTTTGGTACAAACTACAGGTAGTGGACAAAAAATGGAAACACCAATGTAAAGTCACTTAAGAGGGCATTGGGCCACTATGGTAACCCGCTCTGTGGAGTTCTTAGCGGATCGTTTTTGATGAAACTGGCTGCTCGCGCCCCAGGTTGAAATTTGCAATCAATTGATCTGAAGTTGCTCGTCTGTTTTCCCTTGGACTTCGAATTAATGCACGGATGTCACGATCCTGGAGTATGTGCTTCCGCCCACTGTTGCCCTTTGCTGATGCTGTCTTTCCCTCGGAGTTCCATGCCGACATCACCTTAGACACCGTTGCTCGTGAAACATCAGCAAGTTGAGCTGTCTTGGTCACTGAAGCTCCTGCCAAACGCGCCCCAACAATCACCCCTCTTTCAAAGTCACTGAGGTCTCCTCTTGTAGCCATGCTAGCCATAATTATAGGCAACCAGGCCTGTCCAGCATTTTTATACATGACCCTAAGCATGCTGGGATGTTATTTGCTTAGTTAACGCATGAGCCCTTGGAAGCCCTTGCTTTCAATATACTTGGTGTCCCTCATTTACCCAGGTGTTTCCATTTTTGTGTCCACTACCTGTAGGTTATACCAACCAAATAATACCTAATGGGCTGAGAAAGGGAAGTGTTTTCTCAATGTCAGAGGAATAATAACATGAGAATCACCTTAACATTATCAGGATTTATTTTTTTACATGTCTGCATTCAATTATATTTAACATTGCTATTGATCATTATTGGGCACATACTTTGTTTCCTGTTAGGTTTCTACAAATAAAGTAATCCCCCGGTATTTCTTTTCAGATTGCCCCTGAAGAAAGCGAAAGGAGAAAACGACGAAGGGAAAGAAACAAAATAGCTGCCGCCAAATGCAGAAACAAAAAGAAGGAGAGGACAGACATCTTACAGAAAGTAAGTGCTTCTTGGGTAACAAATGAGCAAGTGATAAGACCGTCAAATAGTATTTAGGAAGAGCTACTTCAGGCATCTTACAATAAAGAGAGAAAGATGCGATAAGTGAAGTGGGTTCCGTTGTGTACAGCTATGGCCAAAAGTTTTGAATCACCCAATAGAATGATCTAATTTGGCTTCATAAATTCGAATGAAACCTGCTGAATAATGTTACGTTAACATATAGAATTACATATTGCTTTGTAGTTTTCCATATATTTCTTTGAATGCATGATATTAAATAAAATATCTAAATTATGTTCTATAGTTTTTTTAATTATGTTTCAACCAGAAATTCTATGTGAGGCGAAACTTTTGGCCATAGCTGTAGGATACAGGTTGATAAGATAATTACTTCTCAGGATAGCCAGTGACTCATGCAAAGACCTATCTAAATTTCGACCAAAATATTTTCTAAAAATGAACAAACGTGTCAAAAGCATCAAAAATTGCATAAAAGAAATATCAAATTAAAGTATGTGCTTTTTAAATTACTAAACACACATGGCAAAGTCTTTTGCATTTATATTTTTCAGTCAAATATTTGCATATTCAGAAAAATGTGGTGTTCAAGTTCAGTAACAAACTTTTTAAGTGAAAACTGCAAGAGCTTCTAAATATTTAAACAGTTTAAGTAAGGCCTAATTTATTGTACAGGTTTTGTGTCATAGCCAGAATAGATAAGGATTTTTAGGCATCAGCTAATTCATTGTTCATGCTGTAAGAAACATAAAAAATATGGAATTGAGTCTATTTCAAGATTTAAAAGTAAACATTAAAATGTCATGCAGATGATATACGCTGTACAGCAGGGGTGGCCAAAGTCAGCCCTAGTCTTTGTTCCAAACCAATCCATCCACACCCTAAAGTAGTGAACTATTCCATCAGACCTGTTAAACCTGGAGTGGAACGGAGTGTGATTGGACACCCCTGTGTTACAGTAAGGAAGGGTTATTACCAGTTACTGTATAAGCTTAGGTAAAGGCTCAGTCTCCAGCACTTCAGTATACTGATGAATCAAAACCAAACAAACAGATTAAAAATCTCATTATTCAAATTGCACAATTTGTATCTTCTTGTAGGAGTTGGAAAGAAAACATGCTAACTTTCCAGGAGGGTGTGTCGGGTTCAATGGGGGAGCAGGATAAAAAAAAAAGCAAAATACAATTGTGTGTATTTCACTTAGAAGTTAAGCCACAGCTGCATTTTTCAGCACTGTGAAATTGCCCTGGATTCCATCACCCACCATAATTTATAATTGACATACAATGTGTACTTCAGCATAATGAAAGTTTAGTGCACAATCTAGTAAACTAAAACTTTACTGTATTTTTGTACCTTGTTTAGGAATCAGAAAAACTGGAATCCATCAATGCTAGCCTCAAATCCCAAATCGAGGAGCTGAAGTCAGAGAAGCAACAGCTGGTCTACATGCTAAACCTGCACCGACCGACCTGCATTGTCCGAGCTCAGATCGGAAGGACCCCAGAGGATGAGAGGAACCTCTTCATTCAACAGATCACTGAGGGAACGCTGCAGGGCTAGACAACCCAGATTTAAAAAGACTGAAAGGCAACTTATTGTCTGTCTTCATCTGTGGACACCACTATCTAATGTCCTGATGATCTAGCATCGTCTGCTGCATTTATCATATCAACCTGCTGGCAAAGACATTAGGAAGAAGAATCTGCACTTTATACACAAAAAGGACCTTGGCCCAGTAGGGACTGCTGTAAACTGTAAAAATGGGCTGATGTACTGAACAGCCAGTAGCCTAAGTTAACTGAAGGTTGTATTTTACTATCTGGGGGAAGTATAACAAACACTCTACTCTAAGTTTGTACTAATTAATCTATATTAGAGATATGTATCTTCATGCTTGCCCTGCACTAGTGACAATTGGTGCTACTACTAAGGAATAGATAACCTAAAGTCTATGGATAGGTAATGTCTGTCTTTTCTGGCAAGGAGGCACTTTTAACTGTCTGATAGCTTACGAGTTGTGTGTTATATCATTTTGTTGTAGTCGAGCTGTTTTTTTTTTTTTTTTGTGGTTGGAAACATAGGTTGGCCTTGATTTAAAATTTGAATCCTGATTTTTTTTTTCTTTTTTTTAACATAAATCTTTCATACAACTTTCTTTATGCCTAATTGAGTCACTGTAGCTGGACGAGTCCCATGGTCAAAACTATTCCTTTCAAGTTTGCAATGGGGTGGTACGGATTCATGATCAAGGTTTCCTGAATGCATGATTACACACAGTATCTTTACAATGTGGTTATGCATTTACACTAATGAATGGCAGATTATTGTGTGATATTTATGGTAATACTAAAATCCATTTTAGATACACATGCAATAAATGAGAAGCAAACTATTAAAATAAACGCAACTTCAATCTCGGGGGGAAAAAAAAAGCTTGCAATCAATTTCAGTACTAAAAACTCCTATGTGTTCTAAATTAAATAAAACTAAAACTCAGAGTGAACTGTTAAATTGTGATTCAAGAGAAGTAAATCCTTTACAATAAGGGTCAGTTAAGGTAGCATACAGTAGCTGTTATAAGAAAGAATTATTAAAGACGCAGGCGTCCTGCTTTTTTTTGGCTTACTTCTATTATTATTGCATAGTATAGTTAATCTACCTATCAGCATGCTAGTCGTGACTAAGGTACTACTGAATATTTTAACAGAAAGGGAAGCTAAACTGTTTGAGTCCATTTCTTTGTGTGATTAAATTGTGTTAAACCATTGGTGGTATTATTCTGGGTTCAAACTGTCAAAACTATTTAAGAGTAATAGGCTTAAGCACTTCATGGATGTTAAATTCATGTCTATTGTATTCAGGTAAAACCTAAGATACTCTACAGAAATGCATTAAGGAGACATTTCTATACTGTGTATGTGAATTGTTTTTGATACTTTAATAAAAAAAGACATTGTTCATTAACAGTTTTTGATGTTTCTTTGTATATACAGTCAAACCTGTATTAAAAGTCTCCTGCCTATTGTACATCTAATTTTGCTGTCTTTCGTGCAGTCCAATTAAAATGACAACAGTTACCATTATAAACACCTTGCTAAAAAGGCCATTCAAATGTCAGCAACATAAACTGACCAATATTTTGATTCTAAGTAATGTATCAGTATATGGTTGTGTAAGGTTAAAAATTTCTAGTATGCATATTTGACTGTTATCATAGGCTTACACAGCTATTGCATCACCCAACCAAGATCTGATGAAAGACATGGGATTGAATCACTGTGCAATATGCAGAGGTGAATGAGAATAGAAAAACCCTGCTTTATGTGGTAATGGTTGTGAAAAATTATATCTAAAATACAATAAATAAGTTTAAATATAACACTTGCAGATTAAAAACTTTTTTTTCAGTAAGGCGCTTGACTTAAGCGTCACAAAGATTGAAACCATATGTTTATTATTTATATTTTAAATATTTAAACATATATCCATTAAACATGTTTCTTCTCCTTTAAAGGTATTTGTTTAACCTGCATGAATACCGTCCTTGTTTACAAACATGATCGTTAAACTATTATATGGTTTACTTGTTATTATCATTGTTATTATCCTCTAGTCCCTAACCATTCCCAGTAAAGACTGAAAATTAGCATTACCCCTTCTCTTGGAAGATTACAAAAACATATGGCTATAACAAAACCCTTGTCCCACATGTATAGCTATAGCAACTTCATTAAGGGAAGCGCCCTAATCTAAATACAGCAATACACCATCATATATCAAACACACTTGCTCAACAACATGCATGATACATAATAAACCATGGCTCTATCACCATTAGAATAACATTAACACTTAATGTATGTGTACTTTACTGTAGGTCGGAGCAATACATGGTCATACTATATGAATGTATTTTATATTGTGTAGAGCTAAATATGTAAGTGTACAGCTAAAAAAAAAAAAAAAACTAAAACTTTCAAATTCTATGACTGCTCGCTTACTTTATTCCATGCAGTACAAGCTGACCTTGTAATGCACCGTCAAGGGCGGAGTCTGGTAAGCAGGGTATATGAGCACTTTTGGTTTCTGTTGACATCAGGGCTCTACCACATATATTTATTTTCGCATTTCAGGAGTTAAGCAAACAGAACATTACCCAATGCCCATATGTCATTAGACACTCCCTAGGAGAGGGAGTGTTAGTTTGAGGTCACAGTTAATGTCACTCTGCTGGGTTTTTGGTATTTTAGTGTATTGCATGATAATTTGAATGTTTTGGTCATCAGCACTTAAAGTATATATCAGATTTTCAAAATGAACAGTAATGAAATAGCGTTTATGACAATATAGGATAGGTAGCTATGAAGTACTTGTACAGTGTGCATCACATTATAATTCACCTATCCAGTAGACGCACACACTGTAGATAGTGTAACTTGATTGTGACTTTGTAGAAAGAGAAGTAAAAATCCCCATAGACAAATAAGATGTAAGGAGTCTTCAAAAGTACTATCTAATCCTCTCTTTCGTCTGCTTATACATGGGGCAGTGCCAGCTGTGATTCATTGCATTGTGATTTAGATTAGAATACTGTAGCAGAAATGCATTTCATGTGTAACCTAAGCTGGACCAGAAACCCACGCCTTTTGTGCTGAATTGATAGCGGAGGTAGTCTTTACTGGCCTAGATTTGCAGTAGGCAGACCAATAAAGTTATTTATAGTGTGTTCATGTGTGTTCCAAAGCATATGTATGTTTTTAGTCATATTTCAATGGTCAGCTTGTGTGGCAAAACAACATGTCACAATCCTAGTCACTGGAGTGGAGTTTCTGGGATAAACATAAAACCCAATGGTTCTACGTGGACTTAGTCCCTCAGTGATTATGTCTTCCCTCACTCATTGATTGTTCTTGCATTAGCTACATATAACTTGTTCCCTCTCTATCTTTGTTTCGGCTATGCCTTCATCCAGAGGCGGGTTAATATTGAGTTAATGGGCTAATTTTGTATGTGTGCTACTCTCAAGAACACTGGCTAATGCATCCCAAAGGTGTAATGAAGCCAGATGTTCTGGTATGTGAGTAAACCAATGTCAAATAACCCAACAGCACTATGATGCCAAATTGAAATGTTCTGTTACTGTGTGGGTATCCAATGAAAAACGTGAGAGACACAGAGGGTTTGAGCTTGAAAACGCCGCTCAGGTGTTCGGGCTTTATTATTTACAGGTAGCTGTTACAATTGCAGTGTTGGTGGCTGGCACTAGGGTACCAGCAATGGTAGCCCTAGTGCGGGAGGATATATGCCATGCAGTACCATGCAGTACATGAATATACAAAATGCAAAACAAAACACTGTACAAAAACAATTAAGAAAACAAAAGGTGGCCAAGCTCGAGCCATGTGCTACCTCCGCTATACAGAAGGGTCCCGCACCATGAACGCTACACTAGCATAAACTAAATAAGCACTAAAATCCCCTAAATTAATCCCTTACTACGTAAACCAAGGATTCCGGTTCAACACGCGATGGTCCTCGGTCTAGGTTCACTCACCATGGTTTAACACACAGTCAGGCTTTTAGCTTGTAGCTTGTAACAATACAACGCACATCATGGAACAGAACCCAGGACTGACTTTCCAGCCCCTTTTTAAAGGCAGGTGACCAGGGTTAATTGATTGTCAATTGTTCCATTCACACCTGGTCACCTGCTGTACATTGAGTTTCAATTAGGCAGATTGTTTTAGAAAAAATACAAATTAAACCCATTTTTCAGCTACCACTCCACAAACCACCTTTATAATCAACACAAAACCATATTTTACAGGTGCAAGCCTCAGCCCTTCCACAGTATGGCAGTCAAATACATCCCGAGTACTGCTGTAAATACAAAAATAGATCTATGAAACATGGAAAAAAATAGATTACCATCACCTACATTCAACATATGCATGTGTAAATATCTAAGTGTGACATAAACTCAAATTCTTATACACCCAATAACTTGCGCTATGAATGTTCTTAACATGTATCATCAATTTTAGATTAGTGGTTCTGTAGATATTTGTTCAAATGTGAGTGTGCACTACAGACAGTAGGACAGACATATATCCCTATACAGGGGCTAAAGAGAGTCCCAGGCAAGTTTAATCACAATTGGACATACGTACATACAAATAGTATTAGCTGTGATTGAAGACTTTTTCAACACAGTTTCTATTTGATTCCTGGCAGTTCCTCAGTGAGTGTGGTCATTCTGTTGCCATGGATTTCAGAAATATATATACACAAACAATGCATGCTTCTACTTACAGTGTTAACCACAAACTGATGGAGCGTTTCAAATTTCAACTATAGTACATAATTCAGAACTGTGCCGGCTGCATTCAACAGCACAAAATCATCTCCGGATTTGAGCATTTTTACATTTAACAGCCTTCTCTGGCACCTTTAGCTTTATCATGCTGTATATGGCCTACTACAGCTTCTCGTATCTGTTTTGCATATCAACTTACCCTTGCTGACTCATTCTTGAATGTTTTAGGTTGTGGATTACTGGCAGTTGGGATGACATAAAGTGATCAAATAAAAATTGGTAGCTCTCACCTGAAGGTATAACTATATTAGGTGTTTAATAATCCTTCTGTTTGACACCCAAGATACTGGCTTTGTTTAAAACAACTGTCAAATGTCATTAACTATGAGTCATGTCTTTGGTCATTTTATCAGAGACATATTTGTCTCGCCTCAATTGATGACATTTCCTTTGAAACTTCACAGGTGCAGCTCATTAAAACTTGAGGTGGAGTTCAGTTCAATACAAGTGCCAGTATCTTAGTGACATACAGTACTTCCCTGTCACAACCATATACAAAATTAGTATTTATCCATCTTCTAAAAATGTAAGTGAGACATAGATAGATGCCTCAATAAATACCCTGATTCTGATATTGACAATAACATCACACGTTTTATAACACTTGGATATGAAGTTCTTTAGATGTACATTTTTAATCACACATTATGACATTGGTCATAAATCAACTGGGAATTTCTCAACATTTATTCAGGATCGTTCACCAAGAGAAAAAGCGTGTCTAAATGACTGGCCATGCATACACGGCTGTGATGGGGTGCAGCCTATTTTGTGGTGGTTTTGTGTTTTTTGTATTGTTTAGAGTGAGTTTGGGGTGTGGTTCAGTGAGTTTGTGTGAGGAATGTGTGGAATGTGCCTTGGCTAATGAGGTGCGAATTGCCCAATTAGCCCAGGCACCTGTATAAAAGGGAGTGTTAGGGGGTGAGTGTTTGTGAGAGTGAGAAGACCTATATGAGAGAGTGTGTGTGGTTATTTTTGGTATAGTTTGTTTAGAGCCTGTTTTTGTGTTTGTCTTTTTGGTTGGCCATTGTGCCTTTTGTTTTGTGTATTTTGTTTATTTAAAAGTCTTTTATTTTCCCTGCACATCCTGACTCTGAGTCTCCTTACCCCGGTCAGCCTGTCACAACGGCACAATGTCATCAGCTATCAGGCAGCATTTTACTGGCTATATCGTGGACAATGTTAAGCCAAGGTCTCCGCACATCGGACGCAAAGCGATTTGTCCTGCGATAAAATGGTGACTCTCCTCTGATTGTATGATCAGCTGCAAAAATAGTCCTGTTATACAGCTAATAAAAATGTAGAATACATAATAGCTTTTCAGAATACTTATTTCAGTAAAGGTAAATGAATCATACACACCAGCTATATCCAGTTCCCTGGAAATGGACTGCCAGATGTTCTCCTTCATTGCCGCGTCTTTATAATGTTTGTGTCCTTTATTGTACACCTCTGGGTATTATGATACTGCAAGCATGGCCGGATTAACCTAAACACAAATTACGCTATAGCGTAGGACCCCCATCAGCCGTTTGTTTGGGTCATTTTACAAAAACTGTATGCGGAGAACGGGCCCACACACAAGAAGAGAGGTGCACAGAAGCTTGCTTTTGGTTAATTTTGTTATTTTATGAAGGCTAGGCATTTCTTTCTTGATTACAGCATACCTGGTCTCTGAGTCTCTCATGCAAGCAACTTCCTGCTAATGTACAATACCAAATGCCCCACGCCCTCTACCTCCTGGGAAAGATCCATCCCTAGTCCTACTATGACAGAGGCATCAGTCTGCAGGATAAAAGGCTAAAGCTAAAACTTTTGGCCATAGCTGTACATTATATTTGAGTACCACGCCTACTGTGTGGTACTACGATTCCATTTTTCAACAATATTGTAGCAGAAAGTCAGTCACATAGTGCATACCGCTCATGTGTGTCCGGCTGGGGACTAGTGGTATCACTCCGCAAAAATGCCCAGAGGTGCTGCACCACCTAGTGTGTTCAGGCCTTTTGGAAGGGTTCCCAAACGTTCTTGGCTCAAGGCCCCCTGTGACATTAGGCATCCTGACTGAGGTCTCCCACCTGAAATTTTGATTTTGATACCTAGTGAGAGAGGTTGTTCATTTGCACGGGTAAAAGTGCTACTGCTTTCATTATGTTCAGAATCATTTCTCTGACTTTTGAGAAATTGCTCCATAATTACTGTGCTCAGTTGTACACCGTCTGACTGCAAATGCCTGGCTTAAGTTTAATAACGTGAAAAAAAAAGATTTACTAGTACACTTTCTGTATTACATCTGCTTCATATTTTTTATTTTGCTCTTAAACAATATTTGTTTCCATACTCATCTTTCCTCATTTGTGTAGAATATTCAACTTTATGAGCTGGTATTTTCAGCCAGAATTTTTGTAATGCATTACATTTTTAAAAGATGGTTTGGTACTGATGGAAATGAGGATGGTGTTTCACTAGAGTTACAGATTATAACACTCATATAAAACCAGCTGCAGTTTCTAAAGAAAGCACAAGATGTCCACACAACCAAGGCACTAAAATTAAGCCCATTCAGAACTGTTGGTTTCGTCTGCTGAGTTGCATATCTGCTTATAAATGTCACCAGGCTAGTCTTGGCATAATGACACTTGGATTTTTTTATAATACAATGTTGAATTCATTGTTTTGGAACTCATAAATAATATTTGATAGACCTAAGAAGATTTACAGAGGTTTAGACTTTTGCATTTTCATACTTTAACAAAGCATGGCTATCTTTTATTATACTTTCACTAAACTATGCAGCCTGTGACTATAGTGTACCGTCACAGTAACAACGGTTCAGATTTTAAATGCCTTTTATTTAACCAGTATAAAACTCTTGAGATACACGTCTTATTTTCCTGGGGGCCCTAGCAAGAAAGACAGCAGAAATTCAGTTTTAAAAAATCGAACAAAACAAACAGGTCAAAAGAAAACAATTGACTGCTATAAAAAAAAAAAAAAAAAGAATAGACAGCACTGCTTTGGGCCGATTTAAAGAGTTAGTGTTTTTTTCGGAGTAGTTCTGATTGCATTTACTCAAATACTAATGTATTTTTTTTTTATTTTTGCCATATAGTCATGTAGCGTTGGCTACATCAGCAGAGTGATCTTTAAGTGTCAGCACCCTCTAGTGCACAGCCATGCATTGCCAGAATTACAACAGGATATTTTATCCAAATTAGCTGCTCACTATATGGCACTTACTTCTATAAATCTACTTTGGCTGATCTAATCTATACAGCATATGCCTATGGCAGCTGTAACAGAAGTGTAATTCCTGAACTCAGGTCAAAGCACCATAACACAGACTTACCAATGGTAAAACACACTACTTCAGCAATTGCAATAAGCATTGTAAACACCATACAAAAATAAAAGGGCAGTATAATTTGAAGCTTATTACACTTTAAGTTATGCTTTACCATGCATTCATAAGACATCTGAGAAATAATCGTGAAGAGACCTTAATGTGGGAAAGCAAAGTGTTCCAGAAACGAGATGCCTGATATACAACAGCACCATGGTTTATATTCGTTTTTAATTTAGGGATTTTAAAAGTAGGCACATCATTAGACATAAGTAGATAAGTATAATTACAATACAAGTTTCTAATAGAGATGTTGGACAACTTTAAACATTTCTAATATGAACCTTGTAGGCTAAACATAAAAAGTGAAAAAGCCATCTACTCATGAACTTGTAGCAGGCATTATGTCAAAGATATGACCCCATTCATAGTTCTTTCTGCATCTTTTATTGAAGTGTAACTACCCCATCAATTGTACAAACAAAAAAAAAGAGACTAAAACTGAAAAAGATATCCTTTTGCTATGAAAGAGTTTGTAACACCAACTGGTGTACCCAGGTTAAATAGTCCACATTCTTATTATGTGTAGATACAGAACTGCTCCTGTAGAATTTAGTTAGAGACTAAAATAGAAGTGGCTGCAAAAAGAAGAAATTATAAATCAAGAACAGATTCTAAAGAAAGTAGCTCGACGAGAAAATAAGAAGTGCTCAGGCTTGTAAAACCCTCTGTATCAGTTCCTGTTTCACAGCTTTCTGGTGCCTGTAATTCTTAGGAAAAATGTGAAGAAAAAACAACAACAACAACAACAAACGAAATGCTAACAAGGCTAATAAACAAGTCAAGCAAAGTCCACACAGCATAAAAAACAAAGATGTAACAATCACTGCTACTGTCATCAACATTGGGTTTATTCATATAGTGTAAGTCTGGGGTGACTTAAGGACAATAACCATAGCTTACAAAACACATTTTTATGCCTCTTTTCCAGATGTTATTTTCATGTTAGTTCACTTCCTGTGCTGCAATTATTAGGACCGCGCCTGAACTTCACAGGCTCACAGTCCTTTTATCTTTGCAAAAGTTGTAGGGTGCCTCTCACTGTTTAAGAAATGTTATCTTGTGCAGTCTGGGCTAAGCGGTTTTGTCTGCTCGATCTGATCAAAATGATTTATTTCCCTAACAAGAGACACCACACATGACCTTAACATAGGTGTAATGTTCTACTTTCGCAATAGCAATGTGGTGCCATCTAGTGGCTATAGTGAAAATGTACCAATGCTGTTAATGTGTGTAACCGGTTGCTTTACATTACAAGGCACCTTGATTGCGGATCGTGAGAGTGGAGAATAAAGCAAGGAAGCTGTGATGCAAACATGTGATTAAAGGCTGGCTCATGGTCTGTACTTACCTGATTAAAACAACACAATTGACTTCGAACCTTCTTGCGCACATGCTCATTAGTGCAAACGATAATATTGCAACTAGATGGCATACATAATGAGAAGTGTTCACATACTGTACGTAACAGGAAGAGTTTTTGATTTGTAAACAAAATGGTCCTTCATTAAATGAGCGCTTGATCTTATTATGGATCACACAAGAAGCCAATCAGGACCATCACATGCACGGCCATGCATATCGTATCGCGACCTGTATATTAGTGTGATATTAGTGTATTAGTACACCCCTAATGGTTTATATATACATTTATATCGTATCTTAATCCTCTTCTCAATGTTCTGCAATTATGCAGAACGGTATTAATGCTCATCTAACAAATCTTGATTTAATAAAATGGTAATATGTATCACTATTAAACTGAAATATATTATTTTTGGAGGTGCTAGGCTAAATTAAAATGATTTTATCTTTAGAAGTTTTACCAGCTCGTATTACTAAGCGAAACGACATGTGTGTTAATGCGTGGTTTGCTGCCTAGCAAAACTATGCCTAACAGAAAAAAAATAAATTGAGTGATTACAATTGTATTTGTTCATCTCTTTTATTTGCGATTGTGTTTTGTCACTACGGGTAGTAGAAACTCCCGTATTTTAATATTAATCATTTGCATTTGGAAGGAGAATTTATTTGGCTAAAATAAAACTACATGGAAACACACTCTACTCGAAAGTACTACCAAAATAGAGTGAGAATAAAGGTGAGACTTATTTTCCTTTTTCCATGGAAATTGCCCCAACTAAACTCCACAGTCTATAAAGTCCAAAACTTGGGCCTTGAGTGCTGTGTGAAGTGTTTCATCATAAGTAAACCTTCCCCATACATGACAAAATGTTACAGTAGGCATCACTTATTAATTAGGGGAGCTACACTGTTTAGTAACCTATTCTTACCTGTGTGTGTTAATTGGAAATGTCACGTGATCTTCAAAGTGTTATTTTTGTGGTTAATAACGACAGTACGGTACTGCACCAACACCTCTGTACTTTCTGTAGTGTGAGTGGAGTGGAAGAAGGTCACATTAACAGATGCTGTCTAAATGGGGTTTACCCTTTAGTAAACTTTCAGACAAATTCATATATTACATGAAGGGGTAGTTTTGAAACTCTGATAGCAAGGGACATATTTTTCAGTTCAACTTTTCATTGCCATTGAGCTCTACAGCTCAATAAATTTAAGATGGCCATCACGTTTCATCATAGAAAGTATTCCAAAACCCAAGGAAAAAAATAAATATCCAAGCACTTATTAACAGTAACCTTTACCTGAAACCCATGTGTTGGTTAAGCTCAGCATGCAAGAAACATTTCTCTAGATTCTGGAAACACCATTTAAAAAGCAATATTTTCTCAAGTTTTACTTCGATAAATATTTTTACTGAAACTTTAACAAAAAAAGTCAGTAGGCAGGTTTTTTTTTGTTTTTCTTTTTAAATACATTTTGAGGGGGCTGAATGAAACTGCCAGTTAAAAGATACAATGGAAACTTCACCTATTATCTATTTAGGAATGCATTGCTGTACAATCATAACAGTAGGGTTAATAATGTAAGCTTCTGCTCACAACCCTAAATAACATACAAGGTGCACACATATAGAGATACGAGGGACAATACACATCCAAAAACACCCCTTATGGGCGGATATCCTTTGATACAATTGGCAACTCAGTACTGAATGACAGAGAGTGGTTTGGTGGGGATTGAGGTGTGATCATGGATTAGGAGAGATCTCTGTTTTCTATTTGTTATCAATGTATCTACCCTACTTCGTGTTCCAGCTGCTTTTCATTTTAATACAATGATGTCGATCCAGACTGGTGTGCAAAACACCTTCATAAGGGTTCTTTTCATCGCCCCAGTGATTCTACTGGGGTTTTTAATTTAAAAAATAAGGGGAGGTCCCATCTGGCTCTAAAGGCACTGCTGCTGGATGGCTACATGAGTCATGCAAGCAATGTTCAAGTCCCACAGGAAGAGCTGCATGGGCTAAGGCCTCCTGCAGGGGAAATACAAGCAAGAACTTTTGATGTTCCAAGGTAAGCATGTTGTCTTTGCTGGACACAACTATGTTCTTAGTGCTCTATAACTGTATACAGTGCATATGCTAGTTTTAAATTGTATTGTGATAATGTGAAGCACATCAGTTATATATTTCCATTATAATAGTTGTGACTACTCGCCATACATTTAGATGTGTACCTTGAATTTGATCATATCTAATTAGGTATTCACATTTAGTAATATTTCCAAATGTACATTTCGTAAACACATAATTAAAGTATAAGAAACATGCAGGTCTTTATTATCCTCCACTGCAAAGAGGATGTATTGGAGGTGGTCCTATCTCCGCCCTTACATATGTATGTTGCACTTCGCAGGTTTCTCCATATATCTGAACAACCATATATATTGTCATTATTATTATTATTATTATTAGTTTATTTAGCAGACACCTTTATCCAAGGCAACTTACAGAGACTAGGGTGTGTGAACTATACATCAGCTGCAGAGTCACTTACAACTACGTCTCACCTGAAAGGTGGAGCACAAGGAGATTAAGTGACTTGTTCAGGGTCACACAATGAGTCAGTGGTTGAGGTGGGATTTGAACTGGGGACCTCCTGGTTACAAGCCCTTTTCTTTAACCACTGGACCACACAGCCACCTAATGTTATGAAACTTGGTATTAATATTATTTAGCACACTTTATTGAGAATATCAGCTGCTGAAGATATGAGCTGTGTGGCTGTACATCCGTCCATCTGTATGTCACACTTAAAACTTGCATATATCTGAACAACTGCTTGTCTATTTGTCATGACATTTGGTATTATATTTGGGAATATAGGGGTGGTCTCTGTTTGTCCGTACATCCATCCTTCTGTATGTCAAATAACTTTTTTGAATATATCTGGAGAGTCACTTATAAAATTGTGATTAAACATTGAATTGCTAACTATTATTCTAGACTATTCTGTACATGCTGTTGCTATGTGTCATGGTCATCAATGTTCATCATCATGATAGCTCTCATTTTTACAGCAGTGGCAGGGGATGTAATTTACTGACATACTTCATACTGTAACTCCCTCTCAGATAAGCAAAGGGTCTCATTCACAAATATTCCAGGTCATCTTAGAGGCACAAGAACCTCACCACAAGACTGTTTCAACTGTACATATTAACTTATATTTTAAGCTCCTAATGGACTGCCTTTGATGAAGAAAAGGAAGTTTAATTCCAGTCTCACTTTTTCTATCCCAGTCATGGCCTTCTGAGGTACCTGTAACCATGGCAGCCTCACTCAGTTCCTCAATTACTTGTGGAGTAAAGAGCTCAAATTAAAAAAAAAAAAAAAAAAAGTTTTACTTCCTAGTTGAAATGCATTTTTTGTGTTGTTTTCCACCCAGAACATTTTATTTGTTCCTAATCTCTCTACAGGAACAACCTTTCCCTAACTAGTAGTACACATACTAGTACCGTCAATGCATTTAACAAGCATACAGGTTAGTCTATTTATAAAATTAATAACTATAAGGACTGAGCAGTGACCGTAACATTGCTGTATATTGCGTTTGAAATTAGCTTTGTGGTTTCAACCCCACATCACAAAATGAAGAACAAGGATACCTGCCAATAACGATCCATTTGTAATTTGTAGAAAGTACATCTAAGGACTACAAGAATGATGGCATTACCCCATCAGGAAAGTAAGAACAATTACCAGTATTACTGCCCTATATTCAAGTTTTAATTGTGATTAGATTTGTTATTATTATTATTCATTTCTTAGCAGACACCCTTATCCAGAGCGACTATACAAGATATCACATTATTTTTACATACAGTGACCCATTTATACAGTTGGGTTTTCACTGGAGCAACCTAGGTAAAGTACCTTGCTCAAGGGTACAGCAGCAGTGCCCCACGCCTGGGATTGATATGTCAACACTGTTGTATGTGGGAATGTGTGTGAGGAGTTACTGCCTTTTTTCACATAGACTCAGGCACTTTCTCTTTTCAAAAGCCCCCTTCTACCTGTCACTGATTGGTCTAAATGGTGAACTGACTTTTGTCATTTTCCTTTCTGACTGAAGACCAATAAACAAGACATTGAGAAGGCATCTGTTAGTCTTTCAACATTTATTTGATTCGTTAAAAAAAGTAAAGCTGTAATGAAACACTCAATCGACACAATAACCTTTTTTTCTCAAAATATTTAATTCAAATACAGATTACAAATCACTGGCCTTGAATCTACTATAGATTACAGTAAGAAAAAAAATAACATTCATTAAATAGTGGCAGTTGATATAATTATTTTGTGGCAGTTGACAGTTTAATACTACCTTTTGAAGTACAGTGAAGCCTACTTATAACAACCACTAGGGTCTAAAAACTCTGGGTAACATGAGATCTATATATTCAGCATGTGAGGCTCATCCCTAGTCACAATAGACAAATGGCCCTTATTTAGGTTTAACTGCACATCATATAACATTTTAGTGAATGCATGATCAAAACAGTGGACAATTTTAAAACTCGCAAACCTGCCTAATCATGGAAGAAAACAAGTAAAACCAGTGAGATTGATATATGTTTAAAGAGTTGTTTAGATCAATAATATAGACCCTCTTTATTTAAAGTAAACATTTAAAATGTAATTATGGCTCATAAACACTGAACATCTGATAAATATTACACAAAGCAGTTACTGCGTCACATTCATACAGAAATAAAACTTAATTTAGAAATACCCAGTGTACCTAGTGCAAACAATCCTCCCACCCCCATCAATAAACCCGACAATAAACACATTATATCTGTTGTATGCAAAGGTGTGAAATATACTTCCTACAGCTCTCAGTAGATGGCAACATCAGCATCATTGCTCTAACAAACTCAGGGCAAGGTAAACCTTACAGCCAATCAAATAAGGCGCTGTTGTTAAGCTCATGAACATACCTCAGATGAAACCACTCAGAATATGCCTATACTTTTTGGTTCTATAAAATTAAATCATTTTAAATGAAGAGGGAACAAAACAAATAAACCTGATTTATTTTATCAGTTATAAACACAAAACATAACTGAAACCACCAGGGACATTGTGTTGAAACATGGAGCACCAATGTACTGTCTTCTTCATAGTAAAATAACTCAATACTATGTGAGAATGTGATGTATATTCAACCGCACAAATTAAGAATAAGCCAGTCATTTTTCAGTTCGAAGTAATGATGATTTTTTTTTCTTGGTAAACTTTACTGTTTTCTTTGGCTTTAAATGACCAAACACCTAGATGGACTGATCAAGCACAAATGCCGATTGAACTCTCAATGCCTAATAAATTATATTTTTGGTATTTTTTAAAGCATGGTTCAAAAGAGAACTTAAACAGCTGCATTTTGGTACAAATAACTTGATATATTTTGCCCATTCAGCAGTGCTATCTAGCTGGAACATAATATGTAAAACATAACAAGGGTTCTGACGGTTCTACAAAAGATCTGGATGCAAAAATGAATGATTATGGAATAGCTGTGGCTTCCAAACCAAGAAACACTTTAAATGTAATGACTTTTGCCACGTTTCCACCTGCTGCTAGGTTAAAAGCAACTTTAAACCAGACTTGCTCAATTTGCAGACTTGCAAATTGATTTAAATTGGCACTCTGTGTGACCCTGTTAGGATTGTGGGCTGGCAGAACTCAATCTCAGCTCGCACTGATGGAAGTTACCTAAGGTTATAAATCTCGTACTGCAGGAAAAAATACATGTAGGCAGAACATGAGGAAGGTGAATATTGAATTATCTTACAAATAGAAATTACACACAAATGTTATACATACAGGTGATCTTTTGACTTTTAACGTCCAGTTGCAGATTGGATTGTAGACTGCAGATGGAACTGGCGGCACCCCAGTTGCAACAAGGAGAGTTTTTTAGAGACTAGTATCATTGTGCAGATGGAAATGTAGCATTTGTGCTGAGGAGGCTGAAACTATCTTCACCTCTTCACTTGAAAAGTTCCTGCATTTGGGTGAAACAAAACAGACAACTTGTCTCTATCTTGGCATTATGACTTCTGGCCGGGGCACAGACATTAAGTTCATGGCACAGTGTATTAACGGACATATTGACTCATGGGATTTTAACACCTCAGTCAAACGCCTCAGCTCGTCGGTTAGCTTCTCCACATCTTTTCTCAGGGAGCAGTTCTCATACTCAAGGCACTTATATTCCTGTGGAAGTGATAACAAAGTCAGACAGTATTATCGCTTCAGATATCTGAACAAGCAGCGATTGGTTACGCTACTAAGAAGGAGAGCCAGGGGCTTGAGTTCCTATATAACTCAGTAAAGAATCCTGTTTTCACTGTCTTATGTAATTTTTGTTTTAAGCATAACTGACTTTGACGCTGTAGAAATTAGAACTGGTCATCACTGATGGTCATTACTATTCCAGAAAGAAGGAAACACCTTGCAAGCACCTTGTCACATCTCATCAGTGCTCAATACTGGCCCTATTGACAGTGTTATGGTGTGTGTGGCGTGACAGTCTAGCTTTTGATATGTGGTGTCCCTTATTTGCATAACTGTGAAGGAGGCCCAGACACAAGTTTCCACACATGGGCCCCAGGAGAGTGAACTGAAAAATATTACTGAAATCACAATGGGGGAAAAAATCACTTACATTTAAAGATGCCCAACCGACCCCATTTTACCTTATGAATTAAAAATGTACATACTGGTACAAGCTAGCCTGATATGTGAGCCTAAATGAACTGCTGACGAGATATTCCTGTGTGTTGCGCAATTCAACTGTGAGGAAATCAGCATTTTCTAACAACGAATGATGACAGCTCAATAATGATAGTTCAAAAACGACAAAACATATTTGGAAGAGAATATACTTTTTTCAAAGTAATGATCTAATTTGTAAGGAAAACATTGAATTCAAGAAGTAAGGAATAATCTGATGAAATAGTGTACATTTCTTAAAGAATGTTGGTGGTCTTGCCTTATATTGTGCTTTATTGAAGATGCTAGTTCAGTTTTCAATGGAGACTACATGATATGTACCTCGTGGAGTTTGTCTGCTTTCTGCGTTTGCTTTTTGCGACTTCTCTGTGCAGCTACTCTGTTCTTCTCTCTTCTCTTTAACCTTTTATCATCGTCCTCGATGCTCTAAGGTAAAAACAGTTCAATGAAAAACATAAAGAGAGCATTCTTGCTTTTCAGTTAAATGTACTGTTCACTTCGTTAACACTTGAGATGTGATGCTGCCTTAGTTCTGAAATGTATTTGTACCTAGCTGCATTAGGTCTGAGAAAGAACTATAATTTAAATGTGTCCTTGTTGTGCCAAGTACCCAATGAAGTAGAAGAGTTCAGGGCAGTCAGTCGTTAATGATTCCATGCTGGGGATCTATATCCTGGGGTGGAAATAGTTGAGGTGGTCGTATCAACTTATGTTCGGGTAGTATGGAAGTTTGTTTATTTGTCACACTTAAGAGTGCTGCATATATCTTGAGAACAGTTTGTCCAATTGAGATGAAAATGACATTTATTAGTGCAGGTTATTAATATTATCAGAATATGGGGCTATATGGAGGCTGTCTGTCTGCACAACTCTCTGACTGTATTTCACACGTACATTCTTACATGTATTGATCTGAGAATTGGTTATCCGGTTATACGAAAACTTGATATATTCTTAAGTTAGTGTAAGTACCAGAATCTGAATGTTCATCTGTTCAATTGTGAAGAAACTTTTTTTTAGTTATTGAGAGTATCATAAATATTCTGCTGGTACTAGATATAATACCAGGTATTTGTATTTTTCATCACTGTGTTTCATTGCATGTACTTAAAAACGGAAGCATTTGTCTGGTATGCTTTTAAGTCCAAAACGAAACAGCAGCAGTGTATTCCAATTCCCTAGCTTTCAGGTATTAAATACTGCAACAATGCAGTTATTCAGGTATTAAATACTGCAACAATGCAGTTTCTGACTTTGTCTATCCAAAGTTTATTACCTTTAAACCTTTTCCTGCATTTATTTTTGCAAGACAATTATATTACAGTTGCAGTCTAGTAGCACAATGTCACTGTTGTTTGGGCTAATTTGTTGCAATTTCGCTTTTTTGTGATACACGTTTTGATTCTCTTGCACAGCATAACAAATGCTCTGTCAAAGACAATGTTCTTTTAACATTGAGATATTTGATTAAATAAACCATTTGCATAACTTAATGCAGTAAAAACATCCCCATAAATAAACAGTTAAACACATTGAAAGCGATACATTTCACACCACTAACAACATTTAATGTACTAATGAAGTGGCATGGCTTTGAAAAGCAACTGGAAACTTAGAAATGTGTCCTATTTATTTTAGCATGTATTTGTTTACATTACCTCACACTCGTGGAGCAAGTCGTTTTCTTTTAAAAAGTCGTTTTCAGACATTCCAGACACCGTAGGACAGAACAGCACATGGACCCAGGTTACTGGTATTTTGCAGATAAAATACAATGATTTGGGAACCCTAATGAAAGAAACACGCACTGGGTTATTCTTGTGCTTACAGTATTAATACCATATAGTATCTCTGCTAAATATAGAATATCCACAGCAAGCTACCAGGGTGTTCTTTCCATTCTGCGCCGTTTATCAGTGAGGCAAGCTGAACTCTCGAGTGGTTTCACTTTTTACAGTCTAACCGCATTCTTGTAATGGCCTGAAATTTCTTTTAAGTCACGTGCTCTGGGAACTTGGTTAATTGCAGTGAACAGTTTATGGGACCCAAATACCCTAGTGTTTTCTGTGTACAACGACTTACAATTATGATCGTTATTTGTAATTTTTTTCCTAGTTTGCAGATAGTAGTAGTCATAGTAGATTTACAAAAATAAAAAACTTTATTTTAACATTTATTTCAAATACAACTCAAATGATCACAGGTTTCGGTTGCTTCCTGGTGATCTCTCACTGTGCTTCAGGTCAGTTTTACTCCAGTAGTCAGCAATCACACCCTATCACCCACAGGAAGTGATTAGGCACCAGGTATCAGCACGTCAACTTTTTATTTATAGTAAATGACAAGGTTTTTCTTTGCAACTGTGTGCAGTATTAAAGTTGTTAAATGTAATGTAATATTTTAAACCTTGGTTATCACTGGAGTTTAGTACTGTACATGACTGTAAAAGTATTTTTGTCATTTGCATCAATTTACCCTAGTGCCTAGAGGGTTAATATATATATATATATATATATATATATATATATATATATATATATATATATATATATATATATATATATATATTGTAGCGATGGGGCGACTGTCAAAGACTGATGTGGACTGGGGGGGGGGGGGGGGAGCAAGGGATAAACACATAGTTAGATGCCTTGTATTGTGTAGTGTATTAGTGAGGTGCCGACTGTGTACAGCTGGGATTGGGTGACAGTATAGTTAGCTGGGGATTGGTGGGCTAGCATGCTAATTAGGGGAAACCTTAGTTTTTCCCCTCTAGCTCTGCATCTACTCCAAAGTTGATCCTGTAGGCGGTACGGTGATTCACTGTCTCCGAAGCGGCACTTCAGAGCCTCTACCAGGGCGGGGTAACTCGCTCTCTCTTCTGGCCCGAGGTCCAGCAACACCTCTGCTGTAGCGCCTCCCAGGGACTGAGGGAGGCAGGAAGTCTTCTTGCGCTGGGACCAGGAATAATCTTCAGCCACTAACTCAAACTGTGTCAACAAAGACATGACAACGTTGTACCAAGGAAGCTTCTGGACCGATCCATGCAAAGGGGCAGGTGGTTGGGCAAGCAAGACAGGGTGTGGACCATCTCCCTCCATCTGTAACTGCAGCCTGGATTCCCTTCCTCCTTGCAGGGGGAGTGTCTTGTTGCTGTACGTCCCCCCTCTCTCTCTCTCTCTCTCTCTCTCTCTCTCTCTCTCTCTCTCTCTCTCTCTCTCTCTCTCTCTCTCTCTCTCTCTCTCTCTTCTCTCTCTCTCTCTCTCTCTCTCTCTCTCTCTCTCTCTCTCTCTCTCTCTCTCAGTGCTCTCCAGTGCTTGATCTTTCTCTGCATGACGTAATGGTTGCTCTGCGTCTGCAGCGGCAGTGTTCTCCATCAGCAGGCTGGCTTCCCTTGTAGCTGTCATTTGCAGGAGTTCTCTTCCGTGTGAGCTTTCCAAATCGCTCTTAATCGGCCTGCTGGGGAAGGTTCCTCTCCGCTATGACAGTGAAGCGCTGCAGGGTAGACAGCAAGAGAATCCCCGGCTCCAGCGTGATGTTTGCTCGGGGCAGTGCTCTGCTGCCTTGCTGCCCATCTCTCTAACTCTCAGTCTGGCTATCAGGCAGCATTGTCGAGTCGATTTCCCTGCTCTGTGCTTCCTCATAGAGCTCTTCTGTTCAATCTGCTGCGTCTTCTCTTCGCCAATCCAGAGTGCTTTAATTATTGACGTTGCCTTCAGCCAACCCATAGCCCACTCTCTGCTACCGACGGGCACTCCGAGCTGGGGCGACTCGTCCCCCGGGTGGGTTCCCTCTGTCTCTGCTGGATCCATTTCCCAATCCCGCTTGTCTGATCTGACACCAATGTAGCGCTGAGAGTGCTGTGGGTTCCAAGCAGGAGGTTGGTTCAGCAGCGGTGGTGGTGAGATAATTAGGCAGACAAAGCTTGAGGTTGAAAGGCACTTAAAAGTACTGTTTGTTGTTCTTTTATGAACACTCGAGCAGCGGCACTGTTCACCCAAAATATAGCCCAACCGGGCTCGCTCATTGGCCAACTAAGGTTTCCCATAATTAGCATGCTAGCCTGCAATCACCAACTACCTATACTCCCACCTAATCCCAGCTGTACACAGTCGGCGCCCACGTACCAATCATACCCACTGGACATCGCTGTAGGGGGGCATGAGACCGCCCCGCAGGACCCTTGTGGGCAGCACACTGGTCACATCTGTGGCAATGTTCTTCAACATCCCTCCGACATCGGCTCCAGTAGTAACTCTGCCGCTGGTGTTGTAGTGTCTTGTTCACTCCAAAGTACCCCACCCCAGGGGCCCCATGGACTGCCCACAGGATCTCCGACTGTAGGGCTTCAGGCACCACCAGCTGCCACCTTGTCTCTCCTGATGCTGGTGTCATCCAGCGTCTCTGCAGCACTCCTTCCTGAAGTGCCACGCTGTCCCATTGTGACCAGACCCCCTTGGTGACTTCAGAATGAGCGGCGACATCCTCCCAGACCGGCCGCCGGTTTTCCGCCAGCCGCTGGAAGACCTGTGCTAGGTTCAGGTCTTCCTCCTGCTGCGCTCGCCACTCTGATGCAGGCACAACACGGATCTCCCCACACTCCCTCGTCTGTCCAACACCCTCTGCTCGGGCTTCCGTGGTACAGACCCTCCGACCCCCCCTTGCACCTCTGCCTTCTGCTCCCTCTTCAAGCAGTAGGTGTAGTCGTCTAGCAAGCAGGGGTCAGTCCGCAGAAGCATGGTCAGTCCGCAGAAGAAGTGCCTCCCACACAGGTAGGGCCAGAACTGTTTGACCTGTTTGCTGAGGGAGTGGCTGTAATACGCAACCACATGTTCTCCATCTGGCCACTTCTGGGAGAGCACTGCGCCGAGACCTCGGTCGCTGGCATCCATGTCTAGCACAAAGGAGAAATCTGTCCGTGGCAACATAAGAACAGGTGCCTGGGTCAGTGCTTCCTTCAGAGTGGTGAAAGTTTCTTCACATGCCTCATCCTAGTCAAAGGGCTGGCTCTTCTTCATGAGTTGGTGGAGAGGGGATGTGATATGACCGAAGCAGGGAATGAAGCGACGGTAATAGGAGGCAAGCCTAATAAACCCTTGCAGTTGGCGATGTTCGCCCTAATATAACCCAACCGGGCTCGGTCATTGGCCAACTAAGGCTTCCCCTAATTAGCATGCTAGCCCGCCAATCCCAAACTAACTATACTCCCACCCAATCCCAGCTGTACAGTCGGCAGCCACGCACCAATCATACCTCACTAATACACTACACATTACAAGGAATCTAACTATGTATTGTAAGAAATTGGTCATTAAAAACTCATAAAATGTGGAAAAGACAATGTAAACAAACGGGCTGGTAAACAAAGTGTTAAATAACATAAAATGTTTGGGATTAAAACTGACGGGTAAAGGTATTAAAATGAAAATGATAAACTTGTGTTAATGAAGGGAGCTTAAAAACAAATACATCTGGTCTAAAAGTACTAAAAATAACAGATGTTTTATGTGTGGATGGTACACGAAGTGATTAAGATCATGTGAAGGTTACTGGAGTCGGGCTTGGGTCCAGGTCGAATTAATTGTCCAATTTAATGCTTTGTCAATTGTTTAACAACGTAATTGATTATCATTTTTAGATAGAACCCGAGATCAGGTTAGGTTTTGTTTTCTTTATTTTTCTTTTTTTGTTGTAAAAAATAAAAACACGCTACTGCATTTTCTCGCATGCTGGTTGTCAAGTGTTTATTTGAAGAAATCTGAGACAAGAAGACAATCCATCAAAATCTATCTATCTATCTATCTATCTATATATTGTATATATATACTGTATATTGTAATCGAGTGACTTTAAAATAAACCCAGCACACAGAGAAATTGAGTTTTCAAAAGCGCTGACATAGTATTTTTTTAATAAACAAGAATTAAACAAAAACAAAATAACACATAGCTCTTTGTTTGAGCACTAATTAAAACACAAACTGGAACCTAAACTAATTACCGGACAGCTAGGCTGTTTACCGGCTGAAAAACAAACACAACACTATTCACAAACAGGCTTCACATAGTACCTTTCAGGACTATGACACACAGTCAGGCTCTTCACACAGCAGCCCCGAAAACACTGGCTGCTTTCTTTAAATACCCTGTACCTAGCTCTAATTTACAATGATAGGGGATAATTACTAATAAAACAATGACCATGTTTTTTTTTTTGTGCAGGGAGGATTAACCCCCTCCCCGCTGTGTTACAATATATCAAATATCATTTGGGCACAAAAAAAAAGTTTCTTTCCGAAGTGAGCTGCTGGCCAAAAGGTACTTAATGTTTAAATGTCTCTACATTAGCGGAAATTGTTCAGCAGTGGTATAATTATCAAAAAGCTTACTATAGCAAGTGCAAAGAACAGGTTTGGCCGCACACCCAAAGGATTCTTCTTTATCCTTTTAGATCTTTAAATGGGAGCAGTTCATTAATAGAAAGGTGAAACACTCCATATTCCAATAGTAGTTTTATTGTTAAAAAATCATCAGCGTTACAAAATAAGGAGTCAGATGACCACAGCAAGATTTCGATCACTAAGCAGCAGACTTTATTCAGCATTCTATCCCAGGATGCGACCGCCAGGTGGGCACGGTCACAGCGCTGTCAGCTGCTTTGGGAGGGGGGGCGGGGGGTTGGACCCTACTCCACCCCCCCTCCCCTGTTGTGCTGTTATGCCCACCGTGCTGCGACCGTCTGTCTGTCGTCAGGGTGAGAGGTGCAGTGCATCTCTGCCGCCTCCCGCTGGCTGGATGAGATGTTCTGTTCCTTTGCCGGCATCCACTCAAGCAGTAATGGCATTCCGTCTCTGGTTAGGTCTCCCCCTGGCTCCCTCTCCACACTCAACGCTTTCTTTCTCTCACTTCTGACACCAATGTAACACTGAGCGGAAATAAGGAGCCATACGACTGCGGCAAGATCTCGTTTGCTACGCTGCACACTTTATTCAGCAAGGGTCAGCACACAACAAGACCGCCCACAGCAGCTTGCAAGCTGCCCCTTTATACCGCAAAACCCAGCGAAAACATGTAACCTTCAGACATAACAAGACACGTTTTTAGACCCCACAAATCGAACGACGGACAAACACAACACGATTGGACAACATTCACAGGCACACTGGGGTGACGCCTCGATCACCCCCCACCCCACCCCACCCCACCAGTGCACTAGCTCACATGCACAAGCACTCAGGACATAGACAAAACACAGAACAGTGACACAAAACAATACAACACATAACACTTTTTAGATCGCTACTATATATATATATATATATATATATATATATATATATATATATATATATATTTTTTTTTTTATCTGGCCATGAGATAAAAATAGCTATTTTGTGCACATCAGATAGTAAGTCATGCTCTCAGGCTCTGTAGTTTTCTGGTAGTCAAGCTTAGTTTGTGTCACGAGCACTGGGAATATATCACATGAACTACATGCAAGATAAAGTGTAACAGAAACTATTCAAATGGGATGTAAACTATCAGTCATGTAACGTTTAGGTGTAATCCACTGATCTACATAATGTTTATACTTTTGTTTATAATGTTTGTACTTTTGCAGGAGTCCACACAATTGAGCTCTTTCAAATTAACTTTGCATATCAGGACTTCCTGATACATCTGATTTGTATTTCATACTTTTCTACATTTTGTGTAGTTATTTTTACTTTCTGTATTTTATCATCTGCTTACATTTAAACAGAATATGGAGAACAAAAATATAAAAAACAAATCAGAGACTGTAAGCAAACTAAAACAATATTCAGATACTTTCAAATTCCCAACACAGCAAAACTACCAAGTTATACACAAGAAACTAAAATAAAAGACTTTTAAAGACTTTGTTTAATATTACATGGTGAAAGCATGGTATAGTATAGGTCAGCATGGTACACAGAAATCTATGGTAAAGCAAAGTAAAAGCAATAATACATTTTAAAAAAGCATAATAGTAGCACTGGAAAAACATGTGAAACTACTGTTATTATAAACTTTTTCATAAGGGTTGCATGTTGTGTTAAAAGTTTAAAATCGCTCTTAAAAGACATTTCTAAATTACATCATGGAATGATGATCAAGACATAAGAAATGCACAGATCAAAAATTGAATCTAAATCAAAACAAACAGATTTGCAAGCAAATATTTCTTCTTGCTTAGTGCGCTGCAATCAGTACCAATAACTTCAATCTAGTTTAACTGCTGATTCCAATGATGGTACAATACTAACTTCGGTCAACTAAGTGGATCAAACTTACTTAAACCACCGTTGGGCGCATTAAGTAGACTAAACTAAGCACACTTACTGTTGTGCTGTTTATATTTTTTGTTTTAACACAGGAAACTATGTGGGATGAGTTGGGGTCCTATTACCTGTAAGACAGGGGCCCATTTTTCCTCCTATGGGAAAATCACAGGCAAATCAACCTCTCCGTAGTACATGTGTTAGCTGGGCAATTTACCCACTGTGGAAAATGAGGCCCAGGTAGTGAAACAGAGTACTTTACTGTTGTGACAGGATAAATGATTTACACCCCAGTCCAGCTGATTTAATATCTCATACACGAGTTCAATTTTAAATCATATTAACAGAGTAGAAATATCCACCTCTTATTAGATCAGTGATCTCTGGGTACTTGTATGCCTAGTTTGCAAATCAACTGTTTGCCAGACCAGCAGCCACTTTAACTGTTGAGGGGACAGTATGAAAAAAATGGTAACACTAATGTTCAGTCCCCAACAATTTTGCTTTTCAAAACATGCCATACATTTAAAAAGAAATGTTTTTTTTTAGATGAGGACCATTGCATCAATGAGTACACCCAATAATTAGTCGTATGGGACTTAAGTTTTTATTTCAGCATAAGGATATTTACAAAATGGACAGATTTTTTTTTTTTTTAGCATATCTAAAAAAAGAGACAAAAAAGGAAAAAAAAAAAAAAAAAAAAACACACAAAAAATGTTTTTCAGGAAGATATAAAGAAGACAAGATGGAAAGTGAGACCTTTACATATTTGGTACTTACAATACAGAATCAAAGAGTTTCGGTAAAGGAAGGTATACCACTTGTCTTGTTCAATTTCATTTAATTGTTGTTTGGTGAAAACTGAAAACAAATGTATGCTATTTTGGGTAGACACCAGCACCCTGTTTTTTTTTTGTCATTTTGTCGCCCCCCCCCCCCCCATGCCTACAAATTAAAAGGCCACATTTACATGAGGTCTGAAGAAAAGAAACAATAATATATAAAACAGAACAGATTGACAGTTATCACAAAAAAAGGATTGTGTAAAAACATATTTAAAAAACAGCTTTAATGGTTTCTATACACACGTGCAAGATCCTATACCAACTGCTGTTAAATACTTTAAAAACATAACTCCCCCCCCCCCCCCCCCCCCCAAAAAAAAAGTACATAATTTACATATAGCTTAATATATTTATGTACAAAAAAAAATGGTGAAAAATGCCAAGGTTAAAATTACAAAGCCAATGCTTGGGAGTTGTGTAAAGCAATGAACACTACTGTTAGTGGACATGTGACACCTTTATACAAATAGCAGTGCACATTTTCCTTTCCATTCTTGCCTTTTCTTGAATCTCTGCAAGGGTTTAATCTGTATAGTTTAACATGGACAATTTATTTTTAGCTTCCGTTAAGACTGATTTGTCTCTTTGATCTCAGGGGGTACATTGCCCGCATCTCGGTCTCCGCAGATTTTCTTTTCAATGGGCATCTAATCTTTAGAGACTTCTTTGTGCCACTCTCTGTGGGAGTTACCTCCAGCGGACTATTACGTTTGTCCCCTGTTTCCTCATGTTCGAAAACTGCTTGGTGTGCCTTGGAGAGCTTGATATCAGGCTCCATTTTCATAACTTGGGACAACCCTTCCGCTCTCTGAAGCAATGCTTGCAAGGACTTTATAAAGAAAGAGAATCATGTTAGTGCTATTGCATGTTTTGGTTGCAGAAAAAGTCACTTCTATTCCCAATTTATAATTTATTTGCAATCAAACATTTACCTATTGGTTCCATTACCTGGGATTATTATCAATAACCTTCACAATTCTACACTGTGTAGAGTTTAGAGTTAAACCTCTTATCACAATAAAATAAAAGGAGCATGTTCTAAACTCTAAACAATGTGCATCAACGCTTTTTTAGATTGATATTGTCAGTTCTTCCTTATTTTTTACAATTCAATATTTCACAGTTAGGTGATTGTTTTGTAACACTGGACAGATTTAAAGCAATACTGTACATTAAGAATGGGAAATGTATTACGTGAACTGGACTCGCCTACCTTCATGACTGTGCTGGCCTGTTTGGCCATTCCAAGTGCAGAAGCCAACACATTTGTCATTTTGACATCTAAAGAAAAAAAAAAAGAATTGTTTTTGGTAACTGGTATAATAGGCATAAAGAGCTTCACATTTCAAACAAATACTGGATGTACAGTGCCCAAATAACACACCATCTGCATAGAATTGCTAATAAGTGATAGTTAATAAGTGATACTCAGAGAAGGGTAGATTTGGGTTAATAAAACGAGGCCATTGTAATATAGATAGAGAAGGCATCTTCTGTTGGCCATTGTGTTGTACTGTATCAGGGTAGGTTCCTAATTCAGTTCACCAGTAGGGGAGAATATAGCTGCACTTGTGAAGATGAAGAAGTTTAATGTTTAGTGTTAAATTCATGGTTAGCACTAAGTTAAACAGAGGTGATCAGTTATGAAACACTTGTGTGGGAACTTAATGTCACAGTCCAGTCTTAGTTTCAAAAAGTAGGAACTGAGGAAATGAAAAAGAGAAATGAAAAAATATGTTAATTACAGTACTACGGTAAGTAAAGTTCCCAAGACAGAAGAATTTATAGATTAGCTTTTAAATTATCTAAAGTTTTACTCCAACACTCAATATACTATATTATATATCAATTGTATTCCAGTACTATGTTTTGTTGCACATTTAGGTTATCATCAGCCGGGGGATTGGACATATTTAAGAGATAATCATATGAACACACACTACTGCCAGAATAAGCACAAAAAGAATGTTCCCGTTCATTATGCTTCAATAGCGGTGATTGAGAGGTACTTTTATTTACACAGAAGCACCCATCAATATGTTGAGGAATGGAAGCTGGGTTTCACATCAGATCACTTCCCAAAGTTCACTTCAGTCCAAGTCTCCAACTGATTAATTGATAAGAACTGAACTACAAATCAGTTAGAACATTTGAATAGTTACTAAAATGTTGGCATTTAAAAGGAAATCCATGACTTCCATTAAACCCAATACTAGTCTGTGCAAATTTGAAAGATGGGCAAAATACACATTCTGATGTTACAAGAAACCTTGGGTCAAAAACAAAGCACTCATTTTAGTACAAACGTTTTGTTTTATGTTCTGATGATTGAATGTTGAAAGATATCAATAAAGTCTGAGGTTTATACGCGAGAGTCATTTAGGGAACACCTTTGTTCTCTAATGAATCTGAAAGGAACACCACTATATTTGGAAAGCAAGAGCAAAGATGTAGGTTTCTCCACATCACTACAATCCTAAAAGTATGTATTTGATATCCGTTATTGTACAACATTACAATAAATAACTAAATAATAATAAATAAAAATACATTTTGAGCTGGGCTTCTATTCTGTATAAATGCCATTCATAAAAGATAGACATAAGATACCATAAGAAAGGAAATCCCAAAGAAAGATGCAACTCCTGTGTTGCAAGAGTAACATTTATGCATATTAATGCTTACTCATGCGATTGTGTTTAAAAAAAAAAAAAGAAAAAACCCACGATGTGCACTGTACAATAAAACACTAATGGACTTTAGGGCGAGGGGGCTACAATTCAGAAATGTATTTTAATATTACACATTTCATAATGGTATACAGTAGTCCCTCGCTAATAGAGACACCGTTATGCCATACCGTTATGTGCCAGACACAACGTATGTCCCCCAGTAATAACCAATATAGCGTGACGCTAGGTCACTGTGAGTTGCATGATCCAAAGAGACACCGATACATTATTTTTAAAAAAATTTTAAAGTCAGTTATACTGACAGCAAAGACGGTACAAAAATTAAACAGAAGAGATACAAAGAGCTTACTAAAATCAGTAAAATTGAGAATTGATTAAAAGAGGGCATATAAACTCATACTCTAACTTTAAACTAACTGCAATCTAATGGTTGGATAAAGGCGAGAAGCTTTCAGAAATACTGATGGACTCCACTGGTTCGAAACACAAGATGTGGACTACAAAATAGAAAATAAAAGTAGCAGGGAGGCCATGTGGCTATGTGTTATACTTGGAGCCACACATACACTAACATTTTCTATGCAAATTTAAAAATGATTTAAGTGTGTGCAGTATATATATATATATATATATATATATATATATATATATATATATATATATATATATATAAGTATTGTATAGTACCATAGCGTGTCAATGCGGCACCAGGATTTATTTTGTGTTATTTGTGTACTAAGTAGGCTGCAGTAAAAAAGAAAATACACTAAAATCATTTAGTTTCTATTTAAAATAATATTTTATTACTTCCACATTGTACAGTAATGTGTACAACACAGCAGCATGATTTATTTTGCAATATCGGTAGCTTTTGAGCTTAATTAAAAAGAAAGTGCGATTTATATTTTTATAGAGGACATAATTAATTCAGCCCAATGATGTATACATTTAAAACGAATTGAGCACTATGAAATGTGCTGGTGCGTTTTTTTTTTTTTTTAAATCAGGCAAACCCTCTGTCTCCAGACATGTCCAGTTTAGTGAGGGACAACCATAGTGTCTCCTCCCCTGCCCAAGAGAAATAACTAATGAATAACTAATCCAAAATTCCAAGTCATCGTAGATCTCCATCATCCCATATACCATGTTCAAAAAACACAACTTGCCCCATCTCTTAATAAGCTTTATTTAAGGCAACGAACAACAAAAACTCATGCTGATGATGATAATGTTTGATTTAAGTAACTGAAATTAGAAGAATTCCAGCAATGGGAACACAGTATTGTACTGTCTCATCAAATCATTGCATGTACAGTAATCCAAGGCCTTTTAAAATATACTTCCCTGAAAGATTTTCAATGAACTGTTTGGAGTCCAGGTTCTTCCCAATTGAAGATCTGTGTTCTCAACCTGAATACTGCTACAGTAAATACTAAAATGTCCTTGGATCACTCACTGGAGCCTGATATTAAATCAAAGTATATGACAGCACCATAGCTATAATGGTCACAGCACTGACATAATTTTGATTTAATCCAGTCCTGGAGTGAATCAATATTTGGAGAGTATCTTCCTAACATACCAAGAAACTGAATGAGAAAGAAAGGTGTCCCTTAAATTCAATGTGGCAGGTCTCTCTCTAACCCTTTCATACATTTGGAACGGATGAAAAAATAAAAATAAATTTAAAAAAAGAGCCTGTGGTTCTAGTCTTTATTTGGGGACATATGGAAGAATGGAAAAAATGTGAAATCATTTTCATTGAAAAATATGTGTGTCCAAAACTACTTTTTTTCAGCTATTTACTATTTCTTGCATGAAAGGGCTAATGATGGTGGATATTTTGGTTGTTGTGTGGTATAGCAGCAAGTCAATATCAAAATATTGGGTTCTGGTCTGGTACAGAAATAAAGCTCAACACATTGGTGTGGCTTTCATAAAAATGGATGCAATGCTCAAAAAGGAAGATGGACATTTATACTTGGTTTCTTAAGTATGCTGGCATTGTTTATGCAGTCAGCACTCGGATAACCATTATCCAGATACACGTGAGTCGCGTTTTACTGCCCTTGTATTAAGAATAAAATCAATCCCCATTATATATACGTAACAAATGAATGCACTTCCACTATATTTTGCAATTTCGAATACTGACTTTGGTTTTAATTCTGCAAACAGTTTTTTTTTTTTTTTTTTTAATTTGCTAAATTGCATTGCCTTTTACATTTTACGCAGTTCTGTACATGGGTAACATTTTGATTTATTTTTGCTGTTGGGTCGTTAATGGGGAATTTTAAATAATGCTGGGACAATACGTACTGTATTTAAAAGTATGTATTGTGTTACAGTCCACGTGTCGTCTTTTGGCAAGTGATATTTTCAGAATCATATTGCTCTTAATTAAAATACTACTTCTGTTGAAAATATAGTACTGTACCAACAGAACCAACCACAGTACATCTAAATGGAAGCCTTATTTTAAAACACAGTCCTTTCAGCTGTGTATTTTCTGACATTGGCCTATATCTTTTTTGTGTTACCTGAAAAAATGGTGTTTGACTTTTACTGCTGTGTTATTCCCCCAACTCATGCGCCAACAAATTTAAATGGTAGAATCAATGAAATACCCCTCTGGATGAAAAACGAAAATAACAGGAGAACCGTCTTCAAATAGTAAGACATTCGACACAGACTGCTGTAAATATCCTGCTTTGACCCTGCTGAATCAAATCGTCCATGAACGATCTACCCATCGTTTGTTTTATGTCAGATATGACAAATAAAACGGCAACAGTGCCAAAGAAAAGAAATACACGCTACAATATACGTCTCCCTGTCTATTCCATTTTTGAAAAGTTTATTTTTTCAATGAGGTCTGCCCTTGTTTATCTTGTTTGTGAATGCACTGGTCGAGTACTCTGAATGAGACCTGACTTTATAAATACAATTGTATTTTTAGAATTTGTATTAAGAACTTGGATATAGATCTCAAAAGTATAATTAAAATAGTTTTTGTATTTATTTTAAAAACTTTTGAATGTATCTAATGTATTGACATTCATTTTATTTGACAGCAATATGAAATATCATCAAGGGTTTCTGTGACATCATAAATTACGAGACCGATGGTACTGTCAAGTGCAGTGATGTGTACAGCCAATAAAGCTGTTTTTGAATTTGATCACATCTTGTGCGATTAGGCACATATGCAGCGTGGATCGTGCAATGATGCAGGGAATACTGGACAAGTTTGTAATCCAGCCGTGACTGCGCAACTGCATTGTGCAGGTATGTTTTTTTTGTCTTCTCTGTTACACATTCATTGAATACATACTGTTATTACATCACTGTTATTGTGTGGCGGAGGGGGGATTGCAGAGCTTTACATCTCCCCTTAGTAAAAAACTGAGATTTGTGTCGCAACTGAATATAAGTAAGCCACAGATGCTTAAATACAGTGGTAGGCCCGTCTGTAAAAATCTTGTACTGTAATGTCATTTTAATTCAAAGACCATTACATGTAACATCGCACGGCAGTTAAACTAGGCTGACTTACGAGAAGTCTATAAAATCAATGAAAAGTTGTTTCTAAAGCTAACAAAATGTGTAAGATTGTAACTCTCACAGTTAAATAAGAGGCTCACTGATGTTTCAGGACTAGCTAAATATGCGAAAAGTATTTGTACTGGACCTAGCATAGGTAGTAAATCTTTCATATTAAGAAAACTTTGGAGAAGTGGATTGTGTTGCCATATGTTGTCTACTATTTAGGACTAAGTGAATTTGACAAAAAATCATTGAAGGTTATATTAAAGTAATTCAATTCCTATGAATGTTGATTGTCAGAAATTGAAGTCAGTACAGATACTTCAGCACACATGGTAAATGGTGAAGGACAGTTCGATAACCATACCACGAAAAAGTACTAGATTTCCCTATTTGGATCACTGTTACAGTAATACTAATAAATTCACTTACTAATGTAGAACTTTAACTATTAATATAGTAAAACTAACCTTAATACTGTGTTAAGAAATTATTTTTTCAGACTGAGCTTGTTCTCCATTTTATAAGTAAAATACCTGAAAATCTAACAATTAGGTGAGGAAACAGAGTTTATAGAAATTCTTCCTAAAGGTTTAATAACTGTCAGATGTACCTGACTATTTGACAATGATGAAGCAATCGATTCCTGTTATGATTGTAATATTTTGAATATCATTACACAAACATGAGGTAAACTAGCTTTGGCATGCAAGTTATTACATATTGTTTAGTTATGGAGCTATTACCATTTTTCAAATTTTTTATTTAGGCTTTTCATGATGTGCAATAAATTAATTCTTACTATCTATTAATTTACACATTTTAACGAGGGGTTTTACAAGATACAACCAATAAACCTCAATTATATTGGTACATTATCTAATTAAGATTTTACAACTTTGTTTTTGTTTTCTAAAAATGTCATGTTTTAGATTAGACTATAAATGCACATTCAAATGATACAAATTGAATTCATAAAATGAATTCATGTTTCAAAATGAAATTATATCTTATCATATATTATTTACTTTGAAAAAGGGTGATTTGTGGGAGAAATTCGTAGTTGTAACTGTATGTACTTAGTAAAATGTCATTTCAAATCTTAAACCATGAGACTTTAGATGCTGTGATGTTAATTAAGTTTGTCTCTCCCTTCCTTCCCCCCCTTAACATTCTCTGGATCGACTTCAAAAATTACATGTTGGTAACGGAGCGTTGTAAATATTTAAATTGGGGAACAGTTTAGATTACCTGCTATGCTGACCAGCCAGTTTGGTCTAAACAAACTAAGCAGATTCGGATCTGTTAATTAAGAATGTCTGTCTGAAAGCCAATATACAATTTTCTTCCTATAGATGTATCCACCAGTGCGACACCTGGTGGATACAATGTGCCATGACACCCCCACCCTGATGAAATGAATTGTTGATGAAACACAGAATCTTTAAATAAACAGAAATGACTAATTTCCTTATTCTAAAAGTTCATTGAAAAACAAACTGGTTTTAGAATCATTTTAATAACAGATCTTGCGGACACAAGTTTAAGAGTGGTTTAAGTATGTTTCCCCAATACAATTGAAATGTTAATTGTCTTTTAATTAAGTTAAATTATTCTTAAATTATTTTCCTTGAATTATTGTATAATGTGTTTAACATGCTTGTAATGGTAATTTAGTTAGGAGAATGAAACTGAATTTGTTATTCATTTCTGATCACTGTAACTAAAGTTAGAACAAAATTAAGTTTTGTTCTATAAATGGTACAAATCCTGTTATATCTCTCTCCATGGAGGAGGGGTCGCTACCTGTGTTAATGACACACATTTCTTGTGTTAAAAGTAAACCTCATTCAGACTCTGTTCGAAGTACCGTAATGTGGACATCCTCCCAAGATGCTGACTCCACATCCAAATGCAACCTTCCGTGTTGCATTTCAACTTTGTTTTTCAACAACCACCACATCTCCAGAATAGACTTACAAAAACAATTATCCTTTGATGAACAATTGAAACAAGAGAAGACTTTAACTGAACTGATGATAGTGTGTGCATTTGAAAACAACAACTACGAACATCAGAACCATTTTAACATTGATTGAGTTTATCTACAAGTTTTGAAGTAACTCTAGATTACAACTTAATACTAAAGATGATTGAAACTGCTTCGGAACTGAACTTGTTGAAACAGAAATGCAGTCTTCATTCCAACATAACAGACACTGCCTAACCCAGTTACTGTATGTAATGTGCACGAATCCTGCGTGCACGTAACCCTGCTTGCTTATGAAAATGCTGTATTCCTGCTTGTGTCTATACTTAATTCTAGTATCATGACTTCTAACTTCTATAGTCTTCTTACTTTTGTGAGTGTGGAGTTTACTTTTGGCTGTTATGAGTACTAAAGAAAGCATTTATGATTGATTTGAGATCCTTATATATATCTATATATATATATATATCTATTTATATATATCTATATATATCTATCTATATATATAGTGCGTGTGTGTGAAATTTTAGTGTTAGTTTATTGACTGTTATTTGACTGGTTAACTTCTCGATACTGAAACTGGAAAGCATATATTTACAACAGCCATTTATTTTCTATTTTGTTCACAAAATTTGTCAAGGTCTAAAACCCTATTTTTATATTTAAATATTAATCACATAATGGAGGCATCGTCCTATAATATATATATATATATATATATATATATATATATATATATATATATATATATATAAGAAATTAATATTAAACTAATGTTTGTATATTACCAACATATTGGGGGGTGGCCTAGGATATTGAGGTATTAGTGTTAAATAATATATCTTCATAAATATGCACTACAATGTTTGTAAAGCTTTCTTTTTGAGCATGGTCCTCCACAGATAGTGGAAGTTACACGTACCAGTTAGTATAATAATTCTGATTAGTATAATAATTAAGTTTATTTCAAGTATCATAAAGTAATAAAGAAATAGTTAAGCCTTATAGTTCATATTAGTTCTCTATCACTCCACAAGGTTACATTTTGACCTCTTTGCTTTTCAATAGAAGCTTATGAATGGGATCCTCAGTACCTACATGTTCTCCTGTTTTGAGCACTGTGCTCACTCAGCCTGCCCTGAGAATGTTTTACTAACCATTCTTGCCAAGAGCTGAATGAACCAGCTTGCACAGGGAGGGAAGGGCAGTCATTGGAACATGGGGGCTCAGAGATTTAAAAACTTGAAATTGCATGTGTTGGGATTATCCCATCATATCACATGATGCTTACATTCCAGAACCAATGCACAACCTGTCATGGTTTCCATGCAGCAACTTGTTTGAAATAAAATCTCTCATTCTTACCTTGTTCTGGATCGCTTGTTATTTTGTGTGGTGTAACTACTTGCTGGTACAATCCCTGAAAACAAACACATTCTTATAAGAAAAAAAGCATATTACTTAACCATTCTTTCTTATTATTGTGGGTTTAATTACATTTTTAAAATTGCACTGGGTGGAAAGTTATTCATTGCCAGATCATCACATGGCACCAACATTATGATGTCAGAATGAATTAGCCCATCATTATTTAATCCACTAAAATTTGTTTCCTAACACATTTTCAGATGTGCATTATTAAAGTGCATCATCTCTTAATATTACTGTAGCAGTCAATAGCATACCAGTACAACCATGAAAGGTTTGTTTGTTACTAGATCAATTCACTCGGACTACTTTCTCACAAATTATCTTGGTATCCTTGAATAGAAAATCGTCTATTTTAATGAACTATATCTGACCAAACAGTACATTAGAGGTAGCCTACCCTTTCCTGCAACGGAACTTTCGACAGTAACAACTCTGGTTGCTAATTTTATTTTGCGTTTAGTATCCTAGGAGATCTCAATTGATATTGTTAAGTGAGTGAACATTTTGCAAGTGTCCAAATTGTTATCCACCGCCTCCACTTTTGTCTGCAAGGATATGATGCGAAGTGCATCGTAGGGTCTGTAGTCCCAAAACAGCACTAAAGTACACCCAGAGGCACTAATCTGGATGCAAGTTAATACATTTCCCAATATCCTTTACAGTCAGCTGTTCAAACTAGAGCAAAATTCTTCCCTGGGAGGGCCCAAAAATAATTCGCACTAACAGGGAATTTGTATTAGAAGTAGTAATTTACAATAAGTGACTGATATATTTGTCCGGGACATGTAGAAAATTTGTAGTATTGGGAAATTCGTTTAGTTTTAAGGAGATTTTACTGTATATAACTGTTTGTCATTCACTTTGGCCTATTAAGTACAATTGAGCACATTTTGTATGTTTGTGACAGTAAACTGTCCATAAAAATCTGATTTAAAGACTTTCAAATTGATTTAGCAAAGAACGTATTAAAAATGTGAATCACTGGATTGTACAGAGAAGAATACACACCATCATTTCTCGTTCAGCTTTCAACCGCCTGACTACATAGGGAAGGATTTTTTTTGGATAGTGTTTGCGTCTGAGAACAGTCTCCAAAATGTGTTCGTCCAGCAAGTCATCAAGAGACTTGTTGTCAGCATCTGAAAACGCACAGAAAAACACATTAACAGACAAGCTAAATCAGGAAGATATTGCACCAGCTTGTATGGAATTCATAGCAACCCACACCATACAATTATTCCAGACGATCACCAGACAAATATCTCCAATTACAATCACTCAATCTTGCCCATCCCATAGATGATGTTTCCAAAAAAATGTGTTTATTTGTGGGCAGTTCTGGATTAAATTGTGCAACAACACTGTATTCAAAATGAAAACGGGACTCAATGTAGAAAAAAATAAAGTAAACACCTCCAAATTGATTTCTTAACATGTCATTGGAGATTATCTTACACAAGACAAACTCAATATGTTGGGGCAGCAGTGTGGAGTAGTGGTTAGGGCTCTGGACTCTTGACTGGAGGGTTGTGGGTTCAATCCCTGGTAAGGGACACTGCTGCTGTACCCTTGAGCAAGGTACTTTACCTAGATTGCTCCAGTAAAAACCCAACTGTATAAATGGGTAATTGTATGTAAAAATAATGTGATATGTTGTAACAATTGTAAGTCTGTATAAAATAAATAATTAAGGCTAAAAACTTGGACATCTCTTTCCTCCTTCTTACAAAAGTAATGTAATTTGTGATTTGGTTCACGGCAGCGTTGCATGTCACAGTAAGTTACACATCTGCAGGCCATTCTAGGAACAACCGGGAGGGTGTCTTGGTGGACACCCTGGTCAATGCAGCCAGCACATTGAGGGATGAGATAGTTATCACTCCCCTTCTTAAGTCACAGAGATCCATCTGCCTTCTCATAATTGAAACCACAGAGTGAAGCAAAAAAAATAATAAAACCTACCATTTGTGGGCTGCTCTTCTTCTGAAGCGCCCTCCCAAGTCTCGCCATTGATGGTAACATTCTCTTGAACAGCGGCATCAAAGTGCTGTAAAAATAAACTTATTAAGCAAAGTATGTATTATATACAGTACTTTAAAATACTATACCTGTAAGTCTGACTCCCTTTATGCAAATCCTTTCATTATAAGGATATTTTTGTGCAGGTTACATCTTTTAGTCAAAAATGAAAGCAGAATAGTAGAAAGGAAATCGATTATCTGTGCTTGTTTCAATGTATTATTAAACTTCTTTTGTATCACTTACAGCTGGTTTCAAAGACACAAATTTGCACTGATCTTGGACCCAATGTTATTTTAGGTAAGGTAGTCCGAGATTACTGCTAATCAGGACCTGTAAAACTGATTGAGTCTATAAACACAGAACTCTTACCAGTAGTTAGTGTCTGGGTGAGCAGTCAAATGTTTAAAAATTCACATAAAGATGTTCTTTACACATCCACAGATTAAAGAACTGCACTGCAGGGTCAACTCCATCTTTAGTGTGTCTACTAAACTACATCAAATCTGGGATTCGTTTCTAGTGTGAACAGAACAGGAAGCAAAGCCACATTAATTACTCCCGGATTTGACTACCAGATTCAAGTCCTGGATAAATTTTGGTCAGGTGTAAAAGTATTAGTGAAACAGTATAGATTTTCAGGAATAAATTAGGCCTACTTGACACCATACGATATACATATCGTTTTAAGCTATTTCCCCAAAGAAACTGTACATGCAGACTGAGGTAATTGTATTCCATATCTTAATGTGTATTTGGAGAAAATACGATCGATCGCTATTTAGCTTCAGAATCACACATTAAACAAAAGGCTACTTCAGAGGCTGCTGAACAGAACGTAAAATAAACAGCTTTCAGAAACCAAACTGGAAATTCAGCCCAGACAAGAAGTATTCCTGTCTGCAAGTTAAATCAGTACTAAAACGATCCAGCACAACCACCTCGCTTCAACCTGCTGCTTACAGTTGGAATTTTAGACCCGAATAGCCACGTCTTCTTTGTTTTGACTCGGTACTAATAAAATAAATTATTGGATGGGATAAATAACATGACAACGAACGTGCTGCATACATTGACTTTAATAAAGTATGCCAGATGCCCTTGTGTAACCGAGTTTTCGGGCTGTTTCTAATCGATTTCCACATCTGTATAACTTGGCAAAGCTTTGCCTTAACTTCCAACCAATTCAGTGGATGCAGACGTGCAGTCTCAATGTATGGGCAAGACAACTGCAGGGGGATGCTGCATACTCGCCTTTAACAAATGCCAGCACTCTGTTTTAGTAAGGAAGCAAGTAACACTATTTTTAGGCTTTATAGTGTTCTGAAATACTGTCTACTTAGGTTTATTTAATGTTTAAACATGTCCGCGAAATCCTAATTTTATTCCGCAACATACCCGTGAAAAATACGTAAATTTACCGCGATTTAAGTAGACCCCTATACATAACACATCAGCATAGCGCATTACAGCAAAGCTATAAGAAAATGACTTGCTTCCTGTTGAGTTTCATTTATTGGGATATTTAATCTTGTTCAGTGTATAACGAACGGGTAGACCACATCAAAAAGGGCACTTGTGTCAAACACCTAAAACAAAACGACTACAGAGCGACTCTGGGGAGACTACGAAAAAGCAAACTAGTGTTTCAAGTTTGTTCAGTGCTCAAAAGAAGCTGGCGAAATTAGAAACTTGCCTCGATTTCAGTTGATAGAATTGTTGATAAAAGTAGACTTACCTCTGGAAAAAGTAGATAATCCTAAAGCTAAAGATCTTTAAAAACTTTTTGGAAGAAAACTTAATCTACGACTTGTTAACATTATTATTATTATTATTATTATTATTATTATTATTATTATTATTAATAATAATAATCTTCAGTGTCTCATTCAAGTTTAAAAATAATATGTACTGTTCATATAAACAAACATCTACAAATGAATGTACAAGTATTTATCTGAGTTTCATGTAGATGACATTTTATAGGGCGAATTTATTTCGTAGCTGGGGGCGATTTTTTTTTTTTTTTCTTCTTTCTGGGGAGATGTTTCAGAATAGTTCGCCGACGGGCGGAATTATATTTAGCGGCACCTGTTGATAGCGCTGCTCGGGTGTAAACGGGTGGCTCAAATTAAGAATCTTTTAATCTAATCAACCCTAAACCAGCTCAGAGTTTTAAGTTTAAACGAACTGACACTTAGTATTCAGCCACACCCACATTTCAGACAGTGTTCGTGTGATGTGTTTCCTAGGCTCTATAAATAAAGCAAGCACAAAATAATTGCGTGTGTTTTTCATTTTTGTTTGCTTTTAAAGAAGCAAATTACACAATCTATTTGAATCAGGATATTGTGCTCTGCGGCGGTTTAAAATACACTCACCAACTGTAGTTCCTGAAGTAAATGATCCCTGGAAAACTGAGCTTTTCGGTCTAGCCCTCCCTTCAGCAGCTCTCGGTACTTTTCAAGGAGCTCTGCAACCGAGCGCTTCGAGTAACAATGGAGCTTATGATCCCGCTCCTCTGGTACCCCATCGTCGCCCGTAACCCTTGTAATAATACCCCCGTCCTTCAAATCCGATCCCAAATCACGGTTTATTTCTATTGGACTGGGATCCCCATCTCCTGGAATTAGCGCCATTTTCTCAAATTTTTTAACATCGGCCCGGAAACGGAAATTAAACAAAGACACACTATAAGCGTTCCGGGGACAACAGCATTTGCTGAAGGATAGTTCCGAGATCGAGATGTTCGATGGAAAACATTAGTATATTTCTTAAACTGTTGTGTGGATTATTTGACTGTAAAAATTTACTGTGTTTAATTACATCGATTATTTTTTTTCGCTATAGTCATACGTACCCACCTAACTAAGGAGGTGCTCTTTCAAATATATTATTAAAATATTTGTTTTCTGAGTTCGTGCAGCGCGTTAAGTAATGCGAGGTTTTATCGACTGCCACTGTCATATCTCAGCACAAGAATTTGACAAAGTAAAGGGTTTTATTTTAAGAAATATAATGATCGCTCAAAAGCATGCATGTAGACTGACTTATTGTCCAGTGTAGTTCTGAGAAGGGCAATGTAAAATGTGTTGTCGCACGATGATATTTATTACTGAAAGATGTTTTCCAAGTAGTCTACTGTTGGTCATTGTATAACAAATGCAACACCGGTTATCTAATCTAAACTGTGCCTCACAACAGTCTTCTATTATTATTATTATTATTATTATTATTATTATTATTATTATTTTGTTAAAGCCTGAAATTGTAATTGTTGTGCCTATTATAATAAACGCATACCACTATTCTTAGGTTAAAAGATTAATGTAAAGGGCTTGGAAAATCATCATCATCATCATCATCATCATCATCATCATCATCATCATCATAATAATAATAATGACTCACAGATTAGTCTACCTTGTGTATGAATAATTTGTAATCTGCAGTATATAGGGCAGCATCTTCCTATTTCAGTCATGGAAGCTGCTCTGACAGACTTGGATAGAGGGTGCATGATACGTTTGAACATGTGGTAGACTCATTATTATGTAATGTTATGGCAGATGTTTCTACATATTTGTCCAACCCTTCTATGTTTACTAAAGACATGTCTTGTTTTTGGTTTGTAAATAATCGTTTATTTATTTATTCTTTTAGGATATTGAAGATGTTATAGGAAAAGCTAAAGAGGTAGGCCTAAATGCTGTTGGCTGATGTATACTTCAATTGAAACCACTGTACTGTTCTGTAGGTACAAAATTCAAGCTAAGGCAACATCAAGAATATTTTTTCTTACTCGTGTCTTTCAATTCCTGAAACGTGACCTACAAAATTAATCATTCATTAAAGTCCAATTATTTTTAGGTTGCATATCTGTAGAAGAGATTAGGATTATGGTAACAGCACAAATGTCTCGATATACATGAGTAATGTTCTCTTGATACAGGCTGGGGTGTTAGCATTGGTTGCGGTAGCTGAGCACTCTGGAGAATTTGAACGAATAATCGAATTGTCAGACAGGTATAGTATTATCTCAAATTCATTACAGTTCTTAAGTATATAAATTGATAATATGTTTTTTGTCTCTATGAATTACTACATTTCTTTGATTTATTATAAGAGGACGACTGGTCTGTATTTTTTTTTCTTAGTAAGGTACCATGCAACTACTTTAGAAGCACATTAGTCCCTCAATATCACATTTTCTGAAATATTTTCAAATTATCAAATGTACCAGTGAAGACAAAACAAATCAGACAGATTAGTCTCGGTACCTGCTTCTGCACTTTTTTTTTTGTACAGTGTACTTTTTTTCTCATTAGCCATATTTTCAAACTGGTTCAAATAAACACACCAGTCCTAAACAGAAGCAGGGAAGGTCATTTCCCCATAGCAATTTTATCTGGGTCAAATTATGTCACAGTTTGAAAAGCTGCTTCACCTATTGACAGACGTAATGCTGAATCAAAAAAACGAAATCAGCTTCTTTATAATTCATTTTATGTTACCAAAAAATCTTTATATGTTTTTTTAACAGCTACCATATTTTAATTGTGTGACATTTTCAGATTCCCAGGTTTTGTATTGCCCTGTCTTGGGGTCCACCCAGTGCAGGGCATCCCACCACAAGAGCAGCGTGGGGCCACTATGCAGGTAACTACAGTGTTTTGGGACGGAAGTTTGAAAGGCTGTTTTCATTAGAACTACCTAACCTAACAAGACAATGCTTATTATTTGAATTGCTGAAAAACTCTTTGTCAGAATGTGAATTGAACTTACTGAATTGTTGTTTCGTTCAGCAATTTTTCTTATCAGTTTTATGAATTTTACTCAGGTTTTTACACCCAATTTGAATGTCACCTCAGTGTTGCAAACAACTAACCAAATCTGATAATCCTTTCAACTGTTGGACAGATATTACCATGAAACTGAACCCTGGAGGCAAGGGTGTTACCAGTAGGGTTTGCTGAAGCGTTGTGGGGCGTGCATGGGAGTGCAAAAACCACTGCAGCTGTCCCTGTGGGCCCCTAGATTGGCAATTTGGCACAACCAAGATTCAAACCTGCAAGCACCTAATCATGTGACTCGAGATACAACTCTATCGGTCACTCATACCTTCAAAAACTGATGAAGCTAGCTAAAATGTTTGTCTCGTTGACTTTCCTTTTAGTTTTACATTACAACACTATAGTTGTGAAAGGTTCCCCAATGCTCCCTGTTCTACATAAAGGGTGGAATTCAATTTAAAAAATGAATAAAGCTGTATGGCTACATTTAATTGGATGTTCCAGAGATGCTGTATTTGATTTAAATTGGGTCATAAAGTTTCATTTTTGCTAAAGCTGTATAATGCCATAAAACAGTAAAATAACACGTCACTCATAAAGCAGTCTTTTATTTTAATGAATCTATTGAAAAACCTGTGATGACAGTGTCAGTAAAGCAAACTGTAATGAAAAGCACGGGGATTCTAATAGACATAGATCGAGAAACTGAATGAAATAAATGGCAGTACAATTTATTACAAATCTGTACTCTTATAGGCAAAGATTTTGCTGGTTTCTTTTCTGTTGATATATAGACCCTACCTACTGTATTAACATTAACTGAACTGTCTGATCTTTCCATATCTTTTTTTTCTGTGAGGGACTGTGTTTTTTATCCTACCAGATTTATGTTGCAACATCATTATTATTTGTGGATAGTAAATTTCTACTCTTCTGTCAGGATTTAGATGCTGCAGTGCCACTGATAGAGAAATATAAAGACCAACTCCTGGCTATTGGAGAGGTAATTCTCACTAATAATCTTTGTTTATTGGCATCCTAACCATTGAAAAGTACCAAAAATATGAGCCTTGGAGATATAAAGTTGTTATGGTGCCATGTTGCTATCTCTGTACCACGAATTCACAATAACAGCTTAGATTTGTCTTTTATCAAAATCAAACATAATAATGGTTGAAACTTTGGGACCTGGTTGTATCCCTACTGATCAGTAAGGATAGTACTTGTACAAAAATGTCATCCTTTTGCATTTTATTTACATGATGAAGTAACATCTTGTGGATGGATATGAATATCATTTGATGATCTGTGAGTATACCATAAGGGTGCAGCTGATGTTCATTTTTCCTTCCATGCAGGTCGGGCTGGACTTCTCTCCTCGGTTTGCCAGCACGGATACACAAAGAGAAGAACAGCGGCTGGTCTTAATCCGCCAGGTTGAAATCGCAAAACGGCTCAACTTGCCTTTGTAAGCCTTTTATTTTTATCAAACTGTTACTGACACAAATAGCAGGCCACCTTCAGACAGCTATACACTCTATTTATTTCAACAGTAACACCATATCATTTCCTAAAACACTGCAAATTCTAATAATAAAAAGTATGATTTTAGTATTTTATGTGATTATAGACAACTGGTTTGCAACTGGTTGGTTTACCAATATGTTTATTTATTTTTTACTTTCAATTTTGGAATCGGCAGTTATTTTATTTTTCTCCTAATTTGGAATGCCCAATTATTCAACCCGGCTCACCGCTGCAACCCTCACACTAACCCAGGCGAGACAAAGACTAGCACTCGTGTCCTCTGAAACGTATGGCGCATCCAGTAAAGGCAGTCCGTCCGTACAGAACTACAGCGTTGGAGGACCACGCAGTTCTGAATTGCACACAGGCTGGCCTGCAGGCGCCCAGCCAGCCACAGGGGTCACTGGTGCGCGGTGAACCAAGGATTCCCCAGGAGACCTAACCCTCCCCGCCTGGGCAGTGCTTGGCCAATTGTGCACCGCCCCCTGGGAACTGTCGGCTGTGGTCAGCAGTGGCATAGCCTGGATTCAAACTGGCAATCTCCAAGTTATAGGGCACATCCTGCACTCCGGGCGGAGTGCCTTTACTGGATGTGCAACTCGGGAGCCCTGTGGTCGAAGTTTTTAAACATTTGAAATATGGATAATTTTAACTTACTTACCACTTTACAGGTTGCATGGTGGTATGTTGCATTCATTCAAATATTAACACTTGTTTATTTGTAGAAATGTGCATTCAAGGTCTGCTGGAAGACCCACTATTAATCTCTTAAAGGAGCAAGGTACATGTTTAAATCTTTTTTTTTTTTCACTAAAACTCTCATTTCTAGTTGTAATGTACTATATTCTTGTTATTAAAGTGAGGCACAATATTTATGAAACTGTAAAAATAATTAGTATGCTTTTTTATTAATAATTAATTGCAGCTAACAAAATAATTCCATACAAATTAGCCATTTTGCACTTATATTAAGTTACTTAGGTCTTAAATGTGCAGTTTTAAAGTAAACACATGCTGTAGCACAGGTATTTTATTTTTAAAACATGATTTCTGTTACTACTTTAGGTTAAGGGAAGCTATCCATTTCTATGCTTTATCCTTGGATTATCTGTTTGTATTTGCACACCTCAGCAGTGTCTTTTGGGTCAAAGCATGTTACTGGCTGACAGCATGTCAGTCAATAAGGAAAGCAGCTTATTGACTATTGACAGGAAAGAAGCCAGTAAAATGGGTGGGAACAGTTTTCAGGTAAAGTTACGCAGGAAGTACAAGACATTCTAAAAGCATGGTCTGTGAACAGAGTTTTCTTTAACCTAGTGTTGTGTCAGATATCACATTTTGGAATGAAAATACCGGTTTGCTAAAATGTGTTTCTTTCAGAACTGCACATTTGACACCTATAATGTAAATGAATACATGTGCATGGCAGAGAATTTTCCGGAACTCTTGTTCGCTGCAATTACTTTTAAATACATTTAATGGCTATTTCACGCTTGTTTGATCCTCAGCAGTGGATGAAATCCAGTTGTGATGAAACTTGGTATTAATATTATTTTGTGTAAGTTACTGGGACTGTCACATTGTGGAAAATTATAGAGGTCTTTCTCTGTACAATTGCTATTTCTTACTTCTGTTTTATTCTGTACTTCCTGATGATAAGTTATGGTCAACTTTTTTGTTGAACTATAGCTCTAATTTAGAATTTCCAGCCATGATGGGAGATGTATGTTACTGACATACTTTTGTTTTTATCAACTAGAAGCTGAAAAGGTTCTGCTTCATGCCTTCGATGGCAAGCCATCAGTGGCCTTGGAGGGTGTAAAGGCTGGCTATTTCTTTTCAATCCCCCCCTCTATTGTAAGGAGTGGACAGGTAAACCACCATATAAATGATACAAATATTTCCTGTATGTATAATTTCACTGACGACTAACTCAACAGTGCAGATAAGAGGTACCCTATTTCTGGATAACCTAATAGGCACAATTAAATCTTTAACTACTCTTGGACCCAGATCTATTAGTTCACTAAACCACTGATATATATGAACCAGGGGAACAGAGCTTAACTTTTCTTGTATTAGTAGATCATTGTGAAGTAGATCATTCATTTGGCTAATGGCTGTATCAGAAATGCCAAAATGTGTATTTTGTGCAATAAGTTTCTTCTTTTCTCCAAGAAGCAAAAGCTAGTGAAGCAACTGCCTTTGGAGTTCATGTGCCTGGAAACTGACTCTCCTGCATTGGGACCAGAAAAGCAGGTATATTGGTCCTTTTATACATTCATTTCCTGCCCATTTAAAAACACCCTTATTTACCCTTAATTCTAACTACAATGTACAATACAATATTGTATACACTTAGTTACTGTAGAACCTTTCATGTCAAGCTCTTTTTTGTGTTTCCTGAAAAACGGACAAGGGTTGGAACGGGCCAAAATGAAATAATCAGATATGTGTCACACTCTATAAACCATCACTGAAGTAAAAAAGGGCCGGATATGTGAGTGCTGACTGTGTGTGTGTGTGTGTGTGTGTGTGTTGTTCATAATCAAAGCTAAGCAAATGTATGTCTCCTTCAGGTGAGAAATGAACCAAGGAATATCTTAGTCTCTGCTGAATACATTGCAAATGTGAAAGGGGTCTCGGTGGAGAAAGTTATGGAAGTGACAACACAGAATGCGCTGAAGCTCTTTCCAAAACTGCAGAAGTTTCTTCGGGTGTGACTGATCAACTGTCACTCAGAAATATTATTGTGTGTGTATATTGAAACTGGATGGACTTCTGTAATAAAACACCTGTAAATCCTTGTCTTGGTAAATTACAAAAATATTGTTTTTATTACAAGAGATATGTTACAAGTTATGAGTTAGGTAAAGCTTGGCCAATTACAACACAGCAAGCTTATTTCATGTCTACATATTATGATTTATTTTTGTATACTCTTTTTTATGCAAAAGGTTACCTAACATGCTTCTTCTGTTAAAGAAACAACATTTCTACATGTATTAAGTCTGTACATTTTGGGGTCACAAACCAGGACAGCTACTGTAACATAAAACAAAAAGAGGATTATACTGAAGGTTAATCCCGCACTTAAAAAGCAAGAATTAGAACTATTGATATTGCTGAAACAGGTTAGATTTTTCTACATTGGTTGAACAATATTTTGTATAGCTTCAGTTGATTAAACAGGTTTCTCTTCAACACACCTACAGAGCTGCTACCTTCCTGACAGAAGAGTCGATTTGCTGGATTGAGTATCTACGTCATTGTAATGCAAAAAAAAAAAATACGAGTTAATATATTATTTGTAGGTGTGTATATAATATATAAAGGAAATTTGCATTCAAGCAAACCTACAGACACATACTTTGAAAGTACTGTTATATACAAAAACAGTCCTGTGTAACACAAACTATTCCTAAACATTCACAACTGAGGGAAATAACTGGAAAACGCATAGTGATCACTAAGAACAACTGGATCACTTGTTGCCACACGTTTGAAGACAATTTGATAAATTTGTATCAAACCTGATATCTTACATTTTGGAAGAGTTGACTAAACAAGGTGACAGCACAGGACTACAACTCCCAGAATGCAAAACGTGACAATGGCTGCAGGATTCATCGACTGCCACTGTCATATTTCAGCGGAGGAGTTTGCCGAGGTAAACTATTTGTGTCATTTACATTCGATATCAAGTATACAACGCAACCATAAAAATGCAATCTAGCCACCCCACCCTCACTAATGACAGTTTATATCTGGGATTTCATGGCGGATTTAACTATCAGCAGTTAACCAAACAGACTAAACATGCTGCTACAAGAATGCGTTTTGTAAGGTTAAGATTATAATTAAGATTCTTCTGCCCCGTGTGTATATAAATAGGAACGTGTATACATTAAAATATCCAGGAAACTTATGCGACAAACATGGCTCTCCGTAACACAAGCACAGCTGTCACTGAAGTGTTCATCCGGGTCAGAGTAATCGGGACAGGTACAGAAACTCTGGATTTTAACATATTTAAAACTGAAGAGAATCGCACAGGGTTTCCACAGACGCCCCGTTTGAGGTTTAAATGTTAAAGGTAATAGACCTAGACCGCCGCACACAGCCCGACTCATCTGAGTATGCACAGATTTTGCGATCAGTTTTGGTTTGACGTTACAGTTCAGTTTTTTACGACTGGGTGTCGCACACTGCTAAAACTGAATTACTGACCACAACTAGATCCTGGTGATTTCTATGTATGCAAATTTAATTAATACTGCCCTGTACACATTTTTGTATTAACTTAGCCCAACATAGCGACCTTCATATTATGCATGGCATCGTATGCTGATTAGATTAGACGGCGAGGCAACCAAAAGAAGCGCTTAGCCTATTTAGCTATTGACCATTTACACCGTGCAAACGTTTCAGGCAGTGTTTGACTTTTTATATAGTTTGTCTTTTACACTTTAGCCTGTGGTAAATAAAATCCAAACTGTTGATTTTTTTATTTGACTTTGGCGTTTTTTTTCTCAGCGTGTGGATCTAGGGGCTTGTGATTTGTGACCTATACTACTATATATAGTAGTACTATATTGATCCACGCACCGGCGTTACTTCTGTTTTGCGCAGTAAGAAAATATACGCTGCCAGTAGATTGATAATAAATAGGTAAATTGATAATTTACCTTTGATTAGTAAACGCCTAAAAAAACGATTCAAATGTGCACATATCTGGTATTTTTTAATTCGGCAATTCAAGGCTAATGTATTTTTACCTGTGGAACTAAAGCTGTCAATATTCCACCATCTTGTATGAAAAAGTTACATGACAAGCCACGTCACTTAAACCTGCTTCACCATTGGTTGACACCCTTATGATTAATTGGTCTCTCTGGTCGGCAACCGCTGCACATAGACAGACTGATCACATCTGAACGAAACTGCGTCTGAAAAAGATTCAACATGTTCAGTCTTCAAATCTGAAGACATCCCGACTGAAATCTGCATAATCTTGGTTTTAAGTGCACACACACTGATACGATTCATCCAAACTGTACGCCAGTTGAGATGAGATGAGTCGGGCTGTGTGCGGCGGGCTTTACTGATTCATGTAACCATTTGTTATACTTACAATAACCATGCTGGTTTAAAATGCATTCAAATGAAGAGGCAACAGTTTGCAGAGGTGGTTTACTGTTAAATAAAGTTAAATCTTGCTCTTAACACTGTGTCACCAGTGTTAACATTAAAGATGCAGTGTCCCACAATCATGCACAGATGGAGCTGATATTTTCAACAAATAACATGACAACCTGCTGAAATATGTGTAAACATGGAACATTATTTGGCAATACACCTTTAAATATAGGTATGACCATAATGAGAAATGTATAATAGAATATAAACCATTAAACTATTGCCTGGGGTGAAGGCATTACCTGAAATATAAATGTGGGAAATGAACACAATAGTGTAATTGATGTTAATGTGCTGTTCTCAGCTGTGGCTATGGTACAAACTGCTTTGTGTGGAGTATTTAATATTTAATTAAATTATATAATAGAGTTTCTGTTTAGTAGCTCATGTTACCTCAAGTTGTACAATACCATTAATTGAGAGCATACCCATAAAACATTTAATACCCTATTCACACTACCTAAATATTGAGCAATAACACATATTGAAAATGTGGTTGTGAATGACAACTGTACAGTTGTGCATGTAGTGTGTACATGGTAAATAACATATGGAATACATCTAGAAAATCCAGAAACATATTGCATTAAAATATATATTTTTTTATTTTTGGTAAATTGCTAATATGAATGTTTACGCTGCATCACACCATTTTACAATGCCGGTTGGAAAACAGTAACATAGAAACAGTAACATTTATTTGGCATTGAATTCACTCTTGACAGACAAGGAAAAGCCATGAGATTTGTAAGACATCTTGGTTTGGTAAGCGTTGATAACATTTGTTCCTATAGTGAGTCTGGTCCCATCGGTAGGCCCCATGCCAGTGTAGTCTATTTATTCGTTCTTGTCCTCGCCGTGGGTAATAATGTAGCTGATGTTCTTGTAGTCCACGTTGCCAGCCACATCAGGGGGGAAGGCAGTCCACAAGTTCTTGATCTCCTCAATGGAGAACCTGTCACACTGGGTTAGCAGCAGCTCCTCAAGCATTTCCTTCTTGATGGTGCCCGTGCTCTCTGGATCCAGAACCTTGAAGGCGGATGTGATGACGTCTTCCGGGTGAGCCCCCTTCAGCTTCTCGCCAAACATGGTCAGGAAGGAGGTGAAGTTGATTGGACCACTGGATTCCTTTAGCATGGCTTCCAGTTCTTCATTTTTCACGTTAATGCAGCCCATGACGGCAAAGGTGTCCTTCAGGTCGTCTTTGCTGATGAAGCCATCGCGGTTCTGGTCAATGACGGTGAAAGCCTCCTTGAACTCCTGGATCTGGGTCTGGTCAAATAATGAGGTGACGTTGGTGGAGCCGCCAGGCCTTCTCTTTGCTACCTTGGGTGCCATCTTTGGTTACTAGAGATGTTGTAAGAGGCTGGTATGTGCTCAGAAGTTGCAGCCTGACTCACCAATGCTCTCTAGGGGTTTATATACCCTGAAACTGCTTTGTACATGGAGCTAACTTTAGAATTGGTTTCTAGTTCTTAGGAGCACACAGTGGTGGGATAGGAAAGGGGCGGTACTTCTGAAATAGATTTTTCCTTCTTGTCCATTGACAGCTGTCTTCCTGGACAAATATGGAGGGGTGCGTTTCCATACAGCTGTCCCTGCATGCTTCTCATTTTCTCTAGTTCACTTTTTAAGTGTTTAGTGGACAGGCCTATAAACTAGTAAAACGTCTTTTACTTTCAACAGCAAAAAGTTTTAGAATGCACTGAGTGTCATCGCTGCTACTCTGTGGTATAATTATAATTGTATTTATTTCTTCTACAGGATGTAGGAGATGTCATTAAAAGAGCTAAAGAGGTCAGTAGTATCTTGTCTTTAAAGGAATACAGGTGGATTTTCTTTAGTGTAAATCTTTCACGGTTTTGGTTTTTTTCTAAAATGAAGTGTTAAAAGGTCTTGTTTTTCTAGTTTTGTAATATTAACAGTTACATTCAGAAAAAAATGAAAAAAATATAACTGTTAATGTTTAACATTTTAAAAAAATCAGCCCTGTAAATGATTTGACATACATTTTCTTGGGGTATTTTCTCTACTAATTGGGATCAGGGGATATTAGTAAAATCAATTTGTTTTGATAATCAAATTTATACAGTAAAATGATTGTATTACATTCAAAATCAAAACACCAACCATTTACCTTTAAAAGAACACAATAATTCAAATACATTTTACCAAAAATTAATTGTTAAATTTGTAGTTCTAATTTCTTCATATTTTCAAAGAAACACACATTACGGTAAACATCTATTTGATTTGTTAGTGTTATTTTTGTTCATAGCAATTAATGGAAAAGGCCACTGCTTTAGTACTTTTGCTAGCCCTGAACCTCCAAGAATGCAGTGACCATGAACACACACGTCTCTCAGGAATGCAGGATTATAAAATTGCATGAGTGTAGGGCAATCTATGTCTTACAGTGAACTCATTGCAATTGTGATTTTTACTTATATTACTGTTTTTTTCAGGCAGGAGTGAAGGCACTTGTTTCAGTTACAGAACATGCTGATGAATTTGAAAAAGTAATCCAGTTGCACACAAGGTATACAATAACTGGATATTGTGTGTTACGGGTGCATGTTCCAAATTTAAATTGAATTCAAATTTTAATCTTGTTTTTTCTGTTTTAATTATTTTGTAAAAATTTAACTCAGGGAAGAAAAAAAAGGGTAATCTAGGGAAGAAAACTCCACTCAAAACTTCAGACCGCTGTAGTAGTACAGAAAAGATAAATAACTATTTAAATCAGTAAACCACTAAACTAATATTTATATAAGCATCTTTTATTTATTCTTATTAAGACACTGAAAATGTTTAGTTATTTATGATTTGATATTTCTATACATTTCTGTAACTTTACTTTTACTAAGTTGTGGCTCGCCTGCTAAAAGCGCAGCCGTGTGGTGCGCAGGGTGGCGTCCTGGCTGCGCAAAGTAGGCCGGTCTTCACTGGGGACTCTGAAGGGAGTGTCACATTGGCTCTGGTGCTCCCATGGGTTTGGTAAGCAAAACAGGCAGGGACTGTTTCTCCTCATCACACTACAGCGAACCCTGCTGGCCAGGAACCCAGGGAGCTCAAAGGCAGACACCTGCAGAGCTGGCCTTTGTCCTCCAGAGGTCGGTAGCTCGCTGACATCTGCTCTTGAATTCCTGGGTGAAAAATGAAACTGGCTTGGTCGTGGGATCGGATGACGCTCACTGAACCATCGGATCTCTTGAGCTGTGTGGGGAATTGCTGCAGTGAGAAGAAAAGCGATTGGGCATTCCAAATTGGGAGAAAATCCAGGGTAAAATAATAATTGGACAGACTAAATTTATAAAAATAAATAAATAGGAAAGTGTATACATTCATTGCATTGTTACTTTTGAAACATTATAACTACTGGTACTTTAACATTTCACTTTTTTGGTGAGTTAGGCCTACATTTTATTTATGAAAATACTGGTCTGTAGTAGCGCAACTTAAAACATCTGAAATTAAACTAATCAGTCTAAATATCCCCCCTCCCCAATTTTACAAAATATGCTGTTAATTTAATTCAAAGTAACAGAATAATTGGCCAATT